>NW_026852422.1:0-80263 GCF_026571515.1 Ruditapes philippinarum | reverse complement strand
GCGCAAAATGGCATACATACTAAATACAGATATCTGCAGACTCAACCAAAATATTTATGCAGACATCAAGTAAAACTGCATTGGTTACTCATTTGAAATTCAGCTGCCATTCTCCTGAAGAAAAGTGTCGTCATTCAGCAGACTATCATAGCTACAATTATGTCCATTAATGGTAGCAACATTATCCCCTATCAAAAAGAGTTATCGGGAGGGTAACTATTCATTACATTCAACCATTCTCAGACCTAGATAGTAATACCAGCCTGAATAATTTTTCAATTAACAAATTAATTAAAGGAAGATTTCAGTTAAATAAAAAAATGTACAGAACATAATAATTATGATCAAGTCCCTCAAATTTTCTAGGTTCACATGAGTTATGAGCTTTTGACAGTGTCCTCCAATTATGATTCCAAAGGTACGATATAAATTAAGTTTGCAGGCAAACCTTTAACCGTATTTTCCGGACGTTTACAATCGGCAATACTCCTGTAAAAATCTATGCTTAGCCTGGTTATTGCAAAGCTAGCTTGATATCCTCCTCGCATGAAATAATCTAAAGTCCATGGCGGGATATAAACCAACAGCCGTACGATGCAAGGCATAAGTTGCACGTAAAACAATAACAAAGATGTTACGCTGAAGCAGAATTCCATGTGTGTATAATAGCCCAACTTTTCTTTAAATAATCGAGCTAAAATGAAAATAGCTCTACCGTCTTTTGTCAATAAATTTATTTCTTACCTACACAAGTCTTGATTTTCAAAGAAAAAATAGAAATGTACTTCACAATGTAATAATACAAAACTACGAATTTTTTTGATAGTGCATACATGTATAACCCCAGGTCTAAATATAATGTATCAAGTTTGGATTACAAAACTAAATCCAAATAAAGAGTATGTTGAATATAACGTTGCTCAAAACAATAGAGATAGATTAAGAAATATTTCTCCTCGGAAGAAGTTAACATCCTGAAAGTAACAACATTAAAGAACTATAAGATTTAACTTGACCAGCACTGCATAAACTTGTTCAATTGCAAATGTAAGCTATTTTCAATATTTCAGGTTTTACAATGCAATTTGTGGTTGAATACCCAACTCACATACACAGTCATATTGTTACAATGTTCACTAAAATTTTGATTCCCATTCCCATGGTTACAACTTTTTCTAAGTATGCATCAAATCAAAGCTTAAGCCTATTTTTTTTTCTCAGTAAATCAACGGTAATAATTTAAAATTTCTTTGACAACTTTGATTTTAATCAAACCACACTGTTCATGTGACCTGTTTTCTCTTAAAATATATGTAATTAGATTTAACTTATCTGTTTGTTAGACGGGTTTTATTTTCAGAAATGACCTCCGTTAAGAGTCTAACGGCACTTTAAAGTACAAGCAGGCAGTCCACTGTTTTACATAACTCGGAACGCAGAATCCATTTTTGCTCTACCACGACTGGAACAGAAGTTTTTGGTCTTCAAAGGTCAAATCAAAATGACCGCCATTGACCAGTACCATTTACTTTATAATTTCTTATTCCTGGTTCTAAGCGTATTGTAACGTCCATTAAGCCGCATGGAATAAAGTTTCAGGTACTTTGCTGATAATTGGCTGATAATTAAACAAGATTTTACACATTGGTGCGTAAATCGGCCGTCCTTTGAATTCAAATGGACATCTTTTTTAAACCAATGTAATGTGCATTGAGACATATGAATCTGTCTGTAAGAATAAAATATAAAAAAAATTAATAATGATTTTAAGCAACATGTCATGTAGAATTGTATAAAATGTATAGGTATACTTTACACTTTGTGAGTTTCACAATGACCTCAAACAGGTCAATATCTATGAACAATTAATCTCTGTCAGTTATCTGAGATCCCAAACTTATTACATATAACCTGAACAATTTAATTTACTTCGATACCTTAGATGTTATAGTTTTTTTTCAATTTTCTTAAAAGCATGTGTGTTGACCTTTAAGGACACCAAATCATTTTATTATTTGAAAGGTCAATTTGCCAATATTTTAAAAATTGCCTTTCAATTTTACAGGACAGGACAATGTATTTAGGCCCGCATGTACTTGCAACAACATCTGCTGTTTGATCATAAACAGCCTACAGGCTTGTTCTTTATAACGGTAAATATACATAATAAAGAGTTAAACATTAAAGGTTTACCGCGGATATTCTATGAAGATGGATGTCTAGAAGACTAAACAGTCAATGCCAATACTATAGATAATATAATGACGATTCAATTCTGTTTACCCTATTTCTATTAACCTAGAATGATTTGTAATGTCAGTTTGTTTACTTTTAAGTTTTTTATTACTATAATTATGTAAAATATATGCCATCAAAGCCTATGTATTTAAATTTATTTTACTGAACTAGAAATACGAGATCTAGAGATTTTTGTCTTAATTTATTTGAATTCATTCATTGTCTTAGTTAATATCAGCAGGAACATTATATGGGACTTTGCCAGGGACGTTGTGCCTTACTCTATCTTATTTCTATTGATATTCAAAATATTTATATGACATGAAATATGACCTTTAATATTTGAATATGATCCTTATATTAAAACTACAACTATTTTCTCACTCACGACACCTTGTTTAAAAAAACGACGTATTTATTCTTAGCTCTCGGTTAACAACACAAACAGACTGGACACGACAACAAATGCACATTCATATCATGACTTTTGACATTAACACTCTTCTACTGAACTACATGTCGTCTTACAATACGGCATATTTATGCCAACTTATTTCTTAATACACCAATGAATAACAGAATTATTGACCGGACTTTTTAGGCACTTTTAGGAAATATTTAGGGAAAGTCTAAGCGCGACTTTCATCTTTGATCTGCATCACCAGCTGTGTTTTACATGTGGCCAATTATCTAACTGTGTCATGTATTTAAGCAAAATTGTTTCACAAGGCATCAATTAATGAGAAAAGTTATAGACCCGACACAACCATCGTTTTCATATTTATATCGTGGTTAATGATATGGAAGTTTAACTTAAACCATAACCATGTTTGCCTTGCTCATGTGCATGACAATACATGTACCTTTTCATATTACACTTTTACGCGAAGTAATTCTCATTCAAGGACGTCGACATATAAGAAGATTTGGCCATTTCTTCCCAAGCATCGTCTACCCTAGGCAATTAGAACAGAGAATTTAATACCACATGATAACAAACAGACCTCAAAATTCCCAATTTCGGGACCTCTACGGGTACACCATTCGCCGTTACCAATAGATAGAACTGAAATACTATGATGTTATGTATGCAACATATTACATGTATATAATTTATATCTGACAAGTTGGTATTTCCAATATTATCATTGTTCTATTTTTAGAACATAAACTACATGTATGTATTAGAACGTTCTTAACTGTTGTAGAAAACTCATGCATTATATTTAGATAGAAATTTCTGGAATGATCTTTATTGTTGAAGTTGCTAGATTATGATTACTGTAGTAAATGGAAGACTATTCTAGAAACTTCTTAGTTAATATATATAAGGAGACATTTTTCATTACTCTTACCTTTTTAGTCATCAGTGATCTTTAAGACATCAATATATTTGGAGTATTATTCAACTTGGAAATTAAGTGATTTATTGGAGCTTGGATTATTAATTATTCTTGTGGATTTTATTGTGGGAATTTATTCTAAAGTGTTCTTGGATTTAACTTGGATTTAACTGTGCTATTGAAAAAGGATCATTCCAGGATCAGACTAGACATTTGTAATTTTTATTTGGACTTCAGGTATTTGTAAAGTTATTTGTTATTTTATTTTTCTTTAATATTTTTTTTCTGTAATAAATTTGTTATATTGTTACAAGTTTGTTGCTGGCTTTTCTTTCTAGTTACGCCTGGCTCGTAACAGAAATTGGGGGCTCGTCCGGGATACGAATATTTCTTTTTGCTACATTATTGGAAATTATTACTGTTTATTTTACATTTTATTATTACCGTATTTACTCATCTGAGTTGATATCATAGTTGTTCTATTAAGTGTACCTTTCATTTTGAAATTTTTGAAACACATCACTTTCTGAGTTTAAAACCAGCAACAAGCAGTCATGTCCTTTAATTTAGAAAAGTTTGTAGCTGAACCTTCCCAGGAGGTATTAGATTTGGCTAAGAAAACTGATTTGCTCGATCTTGCAAAAAAGTATAATTTATCAGAAATTAAATCTTCAATGCGTAAACAAGAAATTAAAAATCTTCTGATTCATTATTTTGTGGATGAAGATATTTTTGGAGAAGATGCACTTTCTCACATTGTTGAAAAACACTCTGAAATTTCTGAAATTAAGATAAAAGAGCTTGAACTTCAATTTAAATTTGAACTAGAAAAAATGCAATTAGAAAAAGAAAGGGAAGAAAGGCAGTTACAGTTAGAAAAAGAAAGGGAAGAAAGACAGTTAGAAAAAGAAAGGGAAGAAAGGCAGTTACTGTTAGAAAAAGAAAGGGAAGAAAAAGAAAGGGAAAGGCAGTTTGAAAAAGAAAGGGAAGAGAGAAAATTAGAAAAAGAAAGAGAAGAGAGAGAATTTCAGTTAAGAATGAGAGAATTAGAAATCAAAGAGAGAGCAAATCAGTTTGAACATAGAATAAATTCAAAATTTGATGTCACTAAAAATATTAGGCTTGTTCCACCTTTCCAAGAAAAAGAAGTTGATAAGTATTTTCTTCATTTTGAAAAGGTTGCTGAAATTTTAAAATGGCCAAGAGAGCACTGGACATTACTTTTACAGAGCGTCTTAATTGGTAAAGCTCGTGAAATCTATACACAACTTACTGTTGAACAAAGCTCTAATTATGATAATGTAAAAGAATTAATTCTGAAAGGTTACGAGTTAGTACCAGAGGCCTACAGGCAAAAATTCAGAAATTCTAAGAAAGAAATTGGTCAAACCCATGTCGAATTTGCAAGAGAAAAAGAACAACTTTTTGATCGGTGGTGTCTATCTAAGAAAATAAATAAAAATCATGAAAAGCTCAGACAGCTCATGTTAGTTGAAGAGTTTAAACGTTGTATTCACTCTGATGTTAAATCTTTCTTAGATGAAAAACAGGTTGAAACTTTAGAAGAAGCTGCCCGTTTAGCTGATGATTATTCTTTAACCCACAAAGTTTCATTTATAAATAAAGGGAAGTCCACACCCTCACATTTTAATTCCAAGTTCAGTTCTGGTAATCTATCTGGCTCATCTAGTCAGTCAAATACTCCCAAACCAAAGTCATCTGATGAACATAAAGGTCATAGTCCCTTATCTCGTCCTACATGCAATTATTGCAAGAAAACTGGACATCTTATTTCTGATTGCTTTACCTTAAAAAGGAGGCAACAACAACGTGATGAGGCCAAACCCACTGGTCTTACCACTTCAAGGTCTGAACCTCAGTCTTGTATTGATAACAATTCAATTTTGAAGGTCAAAGAACCCAAGTCTGATTCTATAATGGAGATTTATGAACCATTCCTTTCGGAAGGTTCCGTGTCACTTATCGGTGATACTTGCCCACCTACTCCTATTACAATTTTAAGAGACACAGGAGCTTCTCAATCTCTTATTTTAGCAGATACACTGCCTTTTTCTGAGAAGACTTCTTCTGGATCTAGTGTCCTTATTCAGGGTGTAGAGTGTGGTTTTTCTAATGTTCCTCTCCATAATATTCATTTGTCCTCAGATTTGGTTACTGGGCCGGTGGTTGTAGGTATAAGATCTTTCTTACCCTTTAAAGGTGTTCATTTATTGCTAGGTAATGACTTAGCTGGAGATAAGGTAGTGGTTAATCCACTTGTAACTGACACTCCTTGTGTGGATCAGATACCTGACCCCATTGAGCAGGAAATTCCTGACCTTTATCCTTCATGTGCAGTTACTCGAGCTATGGCTAAGAAGGCCATTCAAGAAGATAATTATTGTTCAGATATTGACTTAGCTGATACTTTTATAGGTCAGTCTTTTGATAATGAAATGAATTTTTCTCTTACTCCTACTCTGCGTGAAACTCTGCCAGATTTTTCAATATCTGATTTTTCTACACCAAGATCTAAAGATCAAGGTCATGATACGCTGTCAAGGTCACAGCTTATCCAGGAACAACAAAATGATCCTGAGATTTCTGTCCTTTTTCAAAAGGCCATTTGTGAAGATGAAGCTTTACAAGTCCCTGTTTGTTATTATGAAAAGAATGGGATTTTAATGAGAAAATGGCGACCGCCCGATGTCCCTGCTGAAGAGGAGTGGACTGTTAATCACCAAATTGTGGTCCCTAAATCATATCGCCAGGAAATATTAAACTTGGCTCATGAAACACCCATGGCAGGTCATTTAGGTGTTAATAAAACCTACCATAAAATTCTCAATCATTTTTATTGGCCTGGCCTTAAAGCAGATGTATCTAGGTACTGTAAATCTTGTCATACTTGTCAGATGGTTGGAAAACCTAATCAGACAATACCTAAAGCTCATTTACAGCCTATTCCTGCATTTGATGAACCTTTTAGTAGAGTTATTATTGACTGTGTAGGTCCATTACCAAAAACTAAATCAGGTTCTCAGTACTTATTAACTATTATGTGTGCTTCTACGCGCTTCCCTGAAGCTATTCCTTTAAGAAATATTAAAGCCAAAACTATTGTCAAGGCTCTTGTGAAATTTTTCACATTTGTTGGTTTACCTAAATCAGTACAGTCTGATCAAGGGTCAAATTTTATGTCTGGTATTTTCCAGCAGGTCATGCATGAGTTAGGAATTACTCAATATAGGTCTTCAGCCTATCACCCTGAAAGTCAAGGTGCTTTAGAAAGATTTCACCAGACTCTGAAAAATATGATTAGGTCATATTGTTTTGACACTGAAAAAGACTGGGATGAAGGCATCCATTTATTGTTATTTGCTGTAAGAGAATCTGTTCAGGAATCTCTTGGCTTCAGCCCTTTTGAATTAGTATTTGGTCACACTGTCCGAGGACCCTTAAAACTTCTAAAAGAGAAATTCCTGTCTGAAGATAACATATCTTTAAATTTGCTTCAGTATGTATCAGATTTTCGAAATAGGTTGACTAATGCATGTGAGGTAGCTAGGGTTAATTTAAAATCAACACAAAGTAAAATGAAATCAAGGTATGATGAGAATGCTCAGGAAAGAAGTTTTAACCCTGGTGATAGAGTACTTGCTCTTTTACCTATACCTGGAAAACAATTACAGGCAAGATACTTTGGTCCTTATACTATTGAAAGGAAAGTCAGTGACCTTAATTATATTATTAATACTCCTGGGAGGCGAAAGCAAAAGCAAATGTGTCATATAAATATGTTAAAAGAATATTTTGATAGAGATAGCAAAATTAGTAAACCTATATCTTTTGTAAACTCTGTTCCACAAAATCAATGTTCAATTGAATCTAATAGGTGTGAAAATTTTGAAAAGTCTGATCCTGGTTCAGCAAAGCTTGAAAACTCTGATATTCTGAAAAATCTGGATGAAAAACTTGCTCACTTAGAACCGTCGAAACGAGATGAACTGAAACAGCTTATTTATGAATATGAACATTTATTTCCTGATATTCCCACACGGACTGATAAAATACATCATGACGTCATTCTTGAAAACTCTGAACCAATAAAACAACATCCATATAGAACGAATCCTATAAAACAAAAGTACCTAAGACAAGAAGTTCAGTATTTATTGGATAATGACTTTATTGAACCAAGTCAAAGCAGTTACAGCTCTCCATGTATTCTTGTACCGAAATCAAATGGAACATATAGAATGTGTACAGATTATCGTAAAGTGAACTCTGTAACAAAAACTGATTCATTTCCTATACCAAGAATTGATGACTGTATTGACAAAATTGGAAAAGCAAAGTATGTGACAAAGTTTGATCTTCTAAAAGGATTCTGGCAAGTTCCACTTACTGATAGAGCTAAAGAAATATCAGCCTTTGTAACATCAGACGGCTTATATCAATATAAAGTCATGCCCTTTGGTATGAAAAACTCACCAGCAACTTTTCAGAGACTTATAAACATGGTAATATCTGGGCTACACGGATGTGACGCATACATTGATGACGCAATCATCTACTCTGATGAATGGGAGGAACATCTCAAAACTATACGAGCATTCTTCGACCGACTTAGTGATGCTAAATTGACAGTTAATCTTGCAAAAAGTGAATTTTGTCATGCAATTTTAACATTTTTAGGACATGTAGTGGGACAGGGTAAAGTTAAACCAATAGAAGCTAAGGTCAAAGCTATCTCTGAATTTCCTGTGCCTACTTGTAAAAGACAACTGATGCGATTTCTTGGTATGGCAGGGTATTATCGTAAATTTTGTAATAATTTTTCGGTTATTGCAGAACCATTGACAAATTTGCTAAAGAAAAGAAACAAATTCATTTGGAATGACAAGTGTCAAATGGCATTTGACAGCCTGAAAGCCATACTTAAGAGTGCACCAGTTCTCTTGGCACCAGATTTTAATAAAAACTTTAAGTTAGCTGTAGATGCTAGTGACATAGGTGCTGGAAGTGTATTGATCCAAGAAGACAAAAATGGTGTTGACCATCCTGTTTGTTACTTTTCTAAAAAGTTTAATGAACATCAGAAAAATTACTCTACTATAGAGAAAGAGTGCCTTGCTCTTATTCTTGCTATTCAGCATTTTGAAGTTTATCTAACTTCTTCAAAGTTGCCTGTTGTTGTCTTTAGTGATCACAATCCCCTCACTTTCTTGCATAAACTTAAAAACAAAAATCAAAGGTTGTTGAGGTGGAGCTTATTTTTGCAAGAATATAGTCTTGACATTAGACACATTAAAGGGAAAGATAATTTGATCCCTGATGCACTTTCACGTGTCTAAAATTGTTATTTGCAGTATTTTAAATTTAACATTTATATGATATGATTGATTCTTTTTTGTTATTGTTTGCTATTGTTTGTAATAGCATTTATATGATATGATTGGTTATTTTTTTTGTTGTTGTTGTTTGCTATTGTTTGTAATACACATATATTATATATGAATGTATAAAATTGTTTAACATTTCTCCTATGTTATTTGTTAGTTACATTGTTTGAATTTATGTAAAAGAAATATTCATTTCATTCATATTTCTTTTTCTTGAAGAGGGGAAGTGTTATGTATGCAACATATTACATGTATATAATTTATATCTGACAAGTTGGTATTTCCAATATTATCATTGTTCTATTTTTAGAACATAAACTACATGTATGTACTAGAACGTTCTTAACTGTTGTAGAAAACTCATGCATTATATTTAGATAGAAATTTCTGGAATGATCTTTATTGTTGAAGTTGCTAGATTATGATTACTGTAGTAAATGGAAGACTATTCTAGAAACTTCTTAGTTAATATATATAAGGAGACATTTTTCATTACTCTTACCTTTTTAGTCATCAGTGATCTTTAAGTCATCAATATATTTGGAGTATTATTCAACTTGGAAATTAAGTGATTTATTGGAGCTTGGATTATTAATTATTCTTGTGGATTTTATTGTGGGAATTTATTCTAAAGTGTTCTTGGATTTAACTTGGATTTAACTGTGCTATTGAAAAAGGATCATTCCAGGATCAGACTAGACATTTGTAATTTTTATTTGGACTTCAGGTATTTGTAAAGTTATTTGTTATTTTATTTTTCTTTAATATTTTTTTCTGTAATAAATTTGTTATATTGTTACAAGTTTGTTGCTGGCTTTTCTTTCTAGTTACGCCTGGCTCGTAACAATGATAATAAAAATGTTCGAAACCTGTGTGTAGGCTCCTATGGGATATATTATTTTTATATAAATACTTTATGGACTACTTCTTTCAAAAGAAAAAAACATTACCTCTATTGTTCTTGAAGGATTCTATTTCATGAAAGAATAGTTTTTGAATGCCCGTCTGGATGGCTTTTCCTAGTATTTTTTGGAAATGCTTATACTCGTTTTTTTTTTTGTTTTTGTTTTTTTTATATAAAATCAATTCGTACATGAAAAACTGTAGACCAGATTCCCCACAAATGAACTATTTTAGAAACATTTCTTTCTAGAAAGACATGACCGTGATCTTCGGGCTGTTGAACTGGCTCTCAAGCACTACATATCCTATACGTGTCCTTGCGCAATCAACATTGACATAAAAATATTATTTCTCTTTCAAACCCAAACATTTTATGGTAACCTTTTTGAATGATAAGTAATAATTTAAAGTAAACCTTTTCCTAATCTGTTACATAAAGCCGTGTATTATGCTAAATTATTTTAAAATCAAGGTGTCAATGAAAGAATCCTAAACAGGACAAAGATTTTCGAGCACTTCCAAGTCTAACTTTAAATTTGATCATCAAATCTGGGTCTAAGTTCTTCTCATTCGGCTTTTTTCTTGTTGGATGGTTCCAGTATTCCTCACTTGAATACTGTTGAATCACCGTTAGGATATGTGGCCTGCTTTTAAATTTGTATTTTAATGTATCATCTGTGCTGGCTTCATAACGTCTGATTCAATTTAAAAATTTCATTTTATTTAGTTCCGTCAATTGTTTTATTCGTTTGGGGCAAACGCATGTTTTAACTTGGGGACTATATGCCGTTTTTCATGGAATGACACTTATGTGTCACATTGAAGGTTTCAAGAAGACCGTCATATAACACATCTGCGGATGTTTCAAAATTACAAATTTTGCCTGTTCATGTTAAATTTTGAATACTGCTGAAGGGGGCGTGAACGGTAACTTGCACATTCCATTACGGTCCATGAACAGGCTCAATAAAACCGTGCCTGCAACATTTTTAAATTTGTAGTTTTGTACGTTCTTTAGGGATTCGTTATTTCTCTCTAGTTTGCTTTTGTCATTGCCTAAATGTGGCATTCTTTCACATTTTTTAAAAAACCCAAAGTATGACATTATAGACAGGAAAAAAACGAAAAGTCTTTTTTTTCTTTGGGGATGTCTGAAACTTCTTTATATCCAAATTAAAGCAGCCATTTTCCCTACATAACTAATGATTCATCTTTAAGGTCGGGCCTGTACTGAATTGATCTCTATGGAGGCTATACGTTGCCAAAAATCCAGCCTTTGAAACTTGACAATTATGCACACTTCGCTTCTACTAAACAAATTATTAAAAATCTAATCCGAGAGTTACATACTATACTGGTATTAAGCGTTTTGGATTATCTCGATTTGATAAAATGGAAGCTGTTTACATGCAACTTAGCTAAATTGCAAATTGTATTTAGAAATGTATAACTTCAAATTTGCGACATGTAGAAATGTTAACAATAGAATGACACAACACGTTTAATGTTATGCATCATGACGTGTCAAGAGTGTAACTGCACCAGTTAACACTCTCAGGTTGACAATTTTACATTCTAACGCGATTAACATTTGTAAACGAGTTTGCAACTTCCATATATGGAATAATCACGGTTATAGACGAAAATTAATAGGCGGAGCCAATTTTCATGAACTTCAAATCAGAATATAAAGAAAGGTAGCTCTTGCTGGTACAAAAATATTACAAATTATATAAAACTGTTATAAATTTCACATACATCAACTGCATTACAGTTGACTTTGAATATCCTCTGATTTTGTTAAAACGTATTCTAGCACAGGATATTAAAGTAATGCAAAATTGGTTAATATATATTGTAACAATGTAACAACGTTTATACTGATAATGAGCATAATAATATGCAAAAACTAAAGTTGGTGAATTAACATAGGGAATGTTTCCCATATATAACGACACAAACCACATTTGTATTCATCGACAGGGTTCTGTGCATTCAAACGTTACAACGGTAGTAATCGTAAGCATATCTTTTACATTCAGCAAACATTACAAGAATGCGATACATGGCAACACGAATAAAGAGAACTGAGCAATAAGCCTGTGCCTTCTTTCTTTAAAGGACTATATTGGGTTGTAGAAAAACCCAAATGTTTAAATTTTACTATGGAACTATTAAGAGTCTATCGAAAATTCCTTTATAACCAAACACTTGTGACTTTTACCATTTTTGTGTTGAAGTGTTTCCCAGAATCTATTTTCCCCCATTAAAGATTTTTGAGTCATAGGTGATTTAGGCCCTTTTATTTTTAAAATATGTAACGACGTTGGCGGACCCCTTAAAATTTTATCAAATCAATACAGCTCTAAGATCGTGTATACATCTTCTAAATTTTTTTCTTACTGCTTTTTATCAAAATCAGAAAATCTTTTTTTGACTGAAATACTTCCAAATATTTTTTAATTTTTTGATGGCTTTCTTTGAAAATAAAATAAAAAAAGGATAATAAATTGTAATCAAAATACATATCTAAGAGATCATTTAAAAGGAAAGTCATGAGGTTCAAAAAAACAAAAAACATAAAAAGATCACTGGGGCACGTAATACAGGAAGACATGCAAAAAAATAATTCAGAAATTTACTAAAAAATGAACTGAAAAGCGTATTTTTGTGTTATTTTTGATACGACTTTAATTAAAAGCGCTTAAACGCTTTTCCATTTCGGGTCATTTTTCACAATGTGAATAATTATCCTGGATAAACCACGAAAGCAAGTGATCTAAACTTTGCACACAAGTTACTGATCTAGACCTACATCAAACTGAGCAAAAATCTCGAAAAATTATTTCCAGTTTCGTCATGTCAAAAAACCCTTTCAATATTATTATTGGAAAAAAAAACTGGTAAAGATGGAAAAATATATCTATACAGTATGGTAAAAATAAAAAGTTATGTACGAAAGGGTACATACAACTTTGGTTTTATTTTTACTATTGTTAAAAGATTTTTCTTGTCAAGTTATACGCTAGAATTAAGGTTACTAGTAAATGAAACTACTAAGAAAGACAACAGCCAGAATTTGGTCTGTATTAGTATTTAGTCGTATCGAAATCTCTAACAGATGTTGACTTGAAAATTTGAAAGTGGTAAGGTAGCAGCATAACTGTCAATGTTACTTATTCGTATTCAAATTGGAATCCCCTCAGTAAAATATTGATTGAATAAAGGCATAGTTTAGCAATCATGCAAGTGAATTATGTTTGGTGAATAATTAAACACCTAAAAGGTGTAGTAAACGGAAACTACGCCGGTGCGTGTTCTTGTTTCCTTCTTGTCGCTGACGGTAAGCGGATAAATACGTTTATTCACGATGATGTAGTGGGCCGGAAAATGGGCGGAGCTTATTTTATCTCCTATTGAAAAACGTGTAAAGCTGGATTATGCTAATCCGAATCATGATGGTTTGACAATGTCAAGCTGAGCATGTTACTTTTGTTTTGTCGGCGAATACACGAACAATGAATATTCCGCATGTTATGATGAACACTTGGTATTGCTACTATCAGAAAAACAGTTTATGTTTTGTCGTTTAACAAAATGTATTTTGTTGAAATACATGTTTACAATGTTAAATCGGCAAACTCAATCCAAGAATGTAACATTGGAGTTTACATACAAAGAAATACAATTGTATTTTGTCCGTTAACAAACTGATCAACTCAGATCAACAAGGCTGGATTTTTAGCAACGAATAGCCTCCCTAGATCTGAACGTCAACTTGTAAATTGCCAAATACCCCTTAATGATACATGAGATGCTCGAACAGATAGACAGACGGACAGACATTTAAGCAGGAATCCCTTCAGGGTGATACAAAATTATCACAATTCTTAAAAAGAACATTTATTGTATGCTTCGAAGTATCAAAATAACATATAATGACAAAAGCAAATAGAGTCTCAATAATTTGTGACCTTTTTCACCATAAAGTTTGTAGGTTAAGTTGATCTTTTTTCTAAGTTTCTGCTTGTTAGTCTTCATATGTATAACTTCACATCTAAAGAAAAGAAATGAGAGTGTTGTTGTATAATAAAATATGTATTTCTTTAAACTATTTTTCATATTTATGCTGTATATTATTAGATATGTTAAATATGCCATGTCTTGTATTGTATATGTTAATGTGTACTTAAAACTGCCCATCTTTTTTTAAAACATAAAAATGAAACATGACTTATATATTTTCATACTTTTCAATATTATATTACTTTTGTTAACCTAACCGCCAATTATGAGTGGCGAAAAACATGTATATATGTTTATGCTAATAAATACTTTGACTTGACTTGACTAGTTTACAATATAAACATGTAAAATACGACCACAGGTATAATAACCCGGATAAATTTACAAACCTATTATTTACAAATAGGTGTAACCGACATGTAGGGCAACACAGGTGATATATGTATTGCCTAAAAAACTTCCGAAAATTACATTTTCGGCATTACGAACAAATGTTAATAATTTTAGTATGTTAAAGTTTAGATTTGATACTTTTTATCTATAGTGTGTGAATACGCATGCCAAATAAATATTAGTGGTGTGTCATTGTTGATTAAAATATCGGTAATTTACACCATTGTAAAACATCCCACCATCCCCTAAATGCTAAACAAACATACCCTTCATTGTAACAGGGTTTGTAATTCGCTACACATCACTTATAGTACATTGTATTTTATTATTTTCTATTATTTTTCAAATATTTATTTTAAAGTTCAAAGCTCATGTTATTTGTATATAAAAAAATTTCCCTATCCAGATATATCCAATTATGAAATTTAACATGTAAATTTGTCAAATCGCGGCGGATTTCATAAAGATTAGTCTCAAAAATGCACGTTTGTCTATTGTGTAAAAATGATATTATACATTTTAAAATCCTGCCACATGTACGACAAAAAAAAAACTCTGGACAAAGAAATCACCCTACATTTATTTGCTGAATACAATTTTGGAATTTCAGTTGAAAATCGCCAAGTTTTTGCCTCTTTTATCATAATTTAACTATAAAAAAATGTAAAAAAAAAATGCGTAGTGGCAAATGTTTTAATATTAATATATTAAATTGTAATACAAGACAAGAAATTAAATGCAGGTATATTTACTTTTTCATAATGTCGAATTTTAGCTTTTAAATTAGTAAAATCATATTCAAGCTATTTTGTGTTAGTTTTAATATGTGAAAAATCTCTTGAGAATGTTGTAAGAAAATAATATTTAACACGATGTGCCGTCCGTGATTTTAGAAAATTTACCGACTATCCAGATTTTTTTCAGATTAACCAATTCCGTAACTCAAGATGACTTTGTCAGTTCGTGTAGATAGGGCGTCCTTCAACAGACAGGAATTCGAGATTACCTTGTTTGTTCGTGTCAAAATGACTTTGTCTGTTCTTGTAGTTGACAGACAGAATCTCAAGCTAACTTTGTATGTTTGTGTAGGAAGATTAACAGATAATCTATATATAAGAGTTAAAGACAAATTTAATTCGCATTTCACAGATAATGTCTTTTCCAACATAGATCCAATTCGTTCATAATTAGATTTCTTTTTATGCACATAGTAAAACATAAATATCTACGAATGACATTTAGTTGTAGATAACTGCTATGCACGACATTCATGAATGACAGAATTATTACATATATAGTTTAGAAGAAGATATTTGTAAATATTCTTTTAATTCTCTAACATAGAAAGGTCTCTATTTTTTTCTTACCAGTGTGCTGTGTAAATGGATAATAATACATTTTCTTTTGTACCGGCGGAACCATACATTTATGCATACATTGTGTTATGTTCCCAATATTGTATTGTAAAATGCTCGGGCAAAAATAAAAGATATGTTGTGATCGGCTCTTATGAATGATTATGATTTTATTTAAAATTCAAAATATCATTTATTATATCAAATCAAAGTTGTAAAAACATCACTTTCTTTCTGAAGTTATGTCTTCATGCATAATAAGGGGTCGCAATGTCTGGTCAATTAAAGGGGTCTAAGTGTCTTAATTGTCTAGGTATCAAGGGTTGAGATTTCAAAGAGTCGTTTGTATAATAATTATAAATCTTACTGAGATCACACACAAGAGCTTATTTAATTGCATATTAATCCATGATGCCCTTACCATCACTCTTTAAAATTCTGGTCGGATGACATTAATTGACATTACATGATGCGAGTTCCATCTACGTCTCGTTTGTTTACAGGGATAAGATGTAATGTGTAAATGAAGCTTATGGTAATTAATTAATATACACTCGGATATTTATGGAATTCGGATGTAAACACGTATCTGAAATAAATAGACTGTATCCTTTATTTTTAAGTACAATACTTAAATATTTGAGTTATTTCTTTAATAAATATATCTGTGCGATAAATGAATTTCCATCATGGTTGAAAAAAATTTTTTGCTTACAAGACATTTGGATCATCATACTGATGTTAGATTGGTATTTCCAAAGTAAAAGTTCTTAAAGTTCATTACACATATTGTTAGTGTTGAAGTTGAATACGTTAATAAATTATGTTATTCATTTTCAAATAAATCAATGTTATAAAGATTTATTGTTTAATTGTCTCTACTGTTTACTTTCTTACTACTATGTATAAAATAAATATTTCATGAATTATTATCCCCACATCAACATTTTACGTTCATTTCGGGGAATCCTTGTGTATATTTATTCTCGTGTTTTACAGTATATATACAACACATTTTTTGATTTATAAACACAAAATGTTAAGCGATTTATGTAACAGAATATATATCTATACATTTTTGGTTTAAAAACACAAAATGTTAAATTGCCTATGTAACAGTATATATTCTATACATGTTTTGGCAGACTCTTCAAACGCTTATGTTACAATATATATTCTATATTTTCTATACATCTTGGTTTATAAACCCAAAATGTTAATTTGCTTATGCTACAGTATATATTCTATACATTTTTGGTTAATAAACGCAAAATGTAAAATCGCTTATGTAACAGTAAATTTTCTATTTATATCGCCAGATGCTTGCATTATGTAATCGTATTCAGCTCGTCCAATAAATTTAGTATTGAACTTATACTAATTCAATATACTCAATAGATGACATGAACTATAATTCAGTCCGCTGCCCGGAAGGTTTCAGAATACAGCAGCTAATTCTTAGGATTTTTTAAACAATAAAAATATTATAAATTCACTTATTTTCGAACCGTCACCTACGGATGTATAAATAAACTGATGAATTAATAAAATATTTTTTAACAATTTAAATGGGAGTTCAATAATGTAAAAATAATTGGTCTTTGGAATTACCCTACCTGCAATTGACATTACGCCGCCTGTCAATCAAACTTGCAGAGGTCATAGAGATAAGCCAATCAACGATCGTTATTAGTTCCATTCTAAGATGCCTGCGAAGTCCACCATTTTCCATAGATAAACTACTTGTCTAAGTCAATGGTATAGAAGTAATTTTGATTGAAATAAGTTTATATTATTTTCAATTTAAAGCTTATTTATCGATATATTATTTAAGTTACCAACTATACTGACATATTGACAGATCGAGTAAGTTATTTATTATACAAAAAGTCAATACATTTCTAGATATGGAAATGATAAGTACGAAACATTTATCCTGGGTTTTACACAGTGCATTGAAAAAGGAAAAGATTTAAACAAATTCACTTTGCTTATTTCCATTCTACCGAATAATAATCACAAGTTACATATCATCAGGTCCTAGAATATCCAGAAGATTTATTCGTTTATAACGTAAAGCGTCAATAAAAATGCAGCCGTAAAAATGCAAATATAATAAGCCAATTAATAGAAAATTGGGTGAAGTTATCTAACCTGAATATTTCTATTAAAGTTCAATAAATTAGGATTAAATATTCAAATAGATCTGCTTAATACGAAACTAATACCAATAACATCATGTTTGATGTATGTGAAGCTTATTCTTAAAAGAATAACAAATATTATTATGTATTTTGTCGTGAATCATATCAAATGTATGTTAACGATACAGAATCACATATACTAAAACGTTAGCAAGGGCATGCAATTTCCTGAATCAATTCTAACAATTCATGAACAAATTAATGTATTATCTAAACAGAATTTTGCACACAAAACCCGAAAAATGATTTAGATTTGAGTCACTTATATAATTTTACTGTTTTTGTTTCTCTTCTTCAATTTGAAAATAAAACGATCATAACATAATCATATACTTTTCTACATATAGTCTCTTTGAATTTTGTAAGACATAATGACATTTTGTCAGTTATAGATTTTCATTGAAGTCAACCAGAAATAACACGCTCTTTGCAAAACGTTTCATGCGTCATTAATACGTAAATGCAGATATTTTTAACTTGTTTTTAAAATACCATAATACATTTATACATTGAATAATAGATATACTATTCAATAAAGCTATTAAAAGCATCACAATTTTATATATACAAAAAATATTCAAGGTACATTCATTAGTCACATAAATGGTATAACAGTTTTGCGAATACATCGGTACCATAATGTGTTTAAGGTTCTTGCTGACCGGGTCACGTGAATTAGTGGGCGGAGCGATGCCTTCTCTGGCTTAATGTCAATTATAAATATTTTGTTGTTGTTACTGCTGTTGTGTCTTTTTTTATTTATTTATTATTTTCTATAACTTTTGAAAACTGATCAATCTTCTCAATTTTCATCAAAAAGGTCATTTTTGAACGGTTCATTAAAGTTTAGTTAAACGTCTGATTGTACTGAGGAAAAAATAAAATAGAAGAGATAAACGTTCACAAGCATAACGCGGCTAAGTGTCTGCCCCCTAATCATGAGAAGTTACCGTTGCTGATACACTACAAGCTTTTCGTGGCAGTTACTTCCCCTGATCAGTAAAGTTAACTTGAATAAAAAGCTGGGACAATTAAAATGTTAGAATATGCATTATAAGAGGATTAGATGAATTTTTCGTTTAAATATTTAAATCAGAAGCAGACGTTCAATTTATACTTAGTCTGGCAGGCGACTCCTTAAGATAGCGGAAAAAACACATAACCATTATAGTTCACTACATAAGTACATAATAGCAGTCCATTATCAAAGTTATTGTCGATGCATTGGCAAAATGTTATTTTTCCGGGCCCATCTTCCGGTAGGGTCTTCTTTAATTAAATGAAAAAAAACAACATATTTTTGTTTGTTTTTATGTGCGAATACAAATGAAAACGTTTTAAGTTATTATCAAAATCAAAGTAAGAAATAAAATGAGAGTAATGTTGGTAACATACTAAAATTTAAATTCAACATAATTCTTCAATGTTACAAAGAATTCGAAAAAAAACGATAATAATAGTTTGCTGTGTTTGATTCGTCAGCTTTGTAAAATATAAAATATCAAGGACGAAACTATAATAATTAAATCTATGTGTTGAAAATATTTTCATTATTAACCCAATCATATAAAACTAAATTTTAACAAAAATGCAAATAAATGATAATTGAAAATTAAAGAAAAATATTCAAGCGAATTTCCACTTACGGCATGCAATTCCCAAAGAAACACAAAAAATGGCATTTGAATTGAAAATAAAATACTGAACATAATTGTGTAACACTATACGTCTTTTATTTTTCCTCTGCATTGTAATGCTATTACTGTTTACAAAAGTATATGAAGTAAGAAAAAAAGTACAGCATATTTACAACATAATTTTTAACACTGAATTAACGCTATTAATGCTTTTAACAAAACATTTATTTATGTGACTATTATTTTAATCTTTTCCTCCTTTTTCGTAAAATGCAAAGTGTCTCAATAAAGATTAACATGGTGATAGTATTGTAGGTACAACAATACTGTTAACTTTATCTCATTTTGGCACGAACAAAAGCCATACAAATGAATTATACAAGCATACTTATTTTGTGACACAGCCCTAACTGTTACTTGAGTTCAAATATTTTAATGAAATTGCAGTCCACGGATGAATTGAGTTCACTAATAAAAATTTTATTTTGCTCTTTAGAAATGTTGATATAAAATGGCTTCAATAAATGCTGCGCATTGAATGGCAGAATCTCTTTCGTACCAGGAACAATAACTCCGAGCGAATAGCTTTTCATTGGATAACAAACAACAGCACATCCACAGTTTGTAACTGTTAAACCTACTGGTTTATCATTATTCTCTGTTTTATTTTGAGATATCAGTTCTCCCTGGACTGTAAATTTATACACGGCACGGTTTTTCTTGTCAGACACGAACATATATTCATTATCTGTACTCAGATGTACAAATGTTGGATATTTCAATATGCTTGTATCTCTAACCTCATGAAGGATATGACCTTCCATATCCAATACCTGAACAGCGGGAGGTTTAATAAAGGACACTGCCAATATACCATTACGATGATCTAGTCCAACACATCCTTTCCTGACATCCAGACTGTGACTTTCAGTCAAACCGTTATGCGTATTCACAAACAAGATTTTGCCTTCATTTGGTAAACATGTTGCAGCAGATGATGAACTGATAGTGGTTATGTTAGCGGGAAAATCTGACAATTTCAATGTTGAGGTGACTATATTATCTCTGTAATTAAGAACTTTTAACGATTTGTTAGCGTGGTCTGCTAAAAGAATTTCGGCTTCAGATATAATTGTGATTCCTACAATAATACAATTTTCTTCGTTTTCTGTCTGGCAATTTACTTTATTAACAAAATGTGCCTTCATGTCATTAATACATTTCTTGCATTGCCCTGAAAATGTTTTTACTTGTGTTGTAAGACTGCCAAGGGGTGTGTTATGTTTCATCATGGTATCAATACCTTCAGATACTTTAAAATTTAAAGTGTTTATCTGACTTTTGGTTGAAATGGTTTCATTTATTTTTTGACATTTTTCCGATTTTCTCTGTACACGTTTAGATGTCACAAACAAATTGTTGACCTTGTCTTTGCACTGATTCAATTTTCTTTGAAATTCTTTCATTTCATCTGATAATGCCTCGCACTGATCTTGAAGCTTTTGCTGAGACGATACATCTCTGTCATTCATTTCGTCAACTTTTTGTAAAAGGTCTTTTTCAATTTTGTATAGATAATCATCCATTTCTTTACGCCATAGCTTGATTTCTTTGACGACCTCGGCCTTTATTTCATCCGCTGCTTTCAAACTGCATTTTATTTCTTCTTTACATGAAGCAAGGTTTTTCCTGAGGTTATCAATTCTATGTTTAATTAAATCGAAGTCGACATTGATGTCATAGTTACTTGATACATCTGAAACGAGTTGAACCTTGCAAGAGGTATTGTTGAAGTACCATACAATCTCCATAACCAACGCTGTCGTGCTCTTGACAATAAAACTTTACTATTTCGTTTACATGAACATCACAGAGTTCAGTACATGGGTCGCTTTGTGTCTGATATGTCGGCATTTCATTTTTGGATTTGATCACGTGATTTGTAGTAACAGCCAATTTCCGGTGTGCCTTGATACATGATGAACATATAAACTCGTTACAATTCTCACAATAGCCCTCTGCTTGTGCAGTATCACCGTCACGCTGACATGGCTGGCATAATATAGCAGAAGTTTCCTTACGTCCCGAGACTTCCATTTCAAGGTGAAAAGTCTTCCTAAGCAACGAAATGTCCGATCTCTTGTCTACTAATACACGTATTTACACAGATAAAAATTATTAACACATCAATCCGGTATGTAAAATTGCACCAACTTCTGATTATT
This sequence comes from Ruditapes philippinarum, assembly GCF_026571515.1. Lineage (NCBI taxonomy): Eukaryota > Metazoa > Mollusca > Bivalvia > Venerida > Veneridae > Ruditapes > Ruditapes philippinarum. The sequence continues at coordinate 58,534 of NW_026852422.1, read as the reverse complement.
CTATTTTTATCACTATAATTATATCACATGTATTTCTGCAATTACTTTATAGTGTGACCGTGTCTATCGCGTACACAAAAAAAAACGTCATTCACACAAAAGAAGCGGTGGTCGAACGTTATTTGAATTTATTTTAAAATAAAAATTTAAAGTTTTAAGTTTATTTACGAGTGGTCATATTAAGAGGCAAAACGTCCTCTAGTGCCTCTAGTATATGCATCTGTCATATTGACATTCGCTAAATTTACATAAAGCCAATTGAACAACAACAACTACCCTTTCATAGTATTTGAATGCACTTCGGCCAACAGAGGCCAACATGTTTGGTCTTGTAACAATATAGTAAATGCTTTCATTTAATCTAAGCTTTATTTAATCCGTCTGACCCAAAGTTTCAACCCCTTAAACTTTGAATCATTAAGTAAACATTTTCCGAAAATGACATAAAGGAAGTTAAACAACCCTTTAAAGTTTAAACGTTGCTGAAAGCGGTATATGAAACATTACACAGTTATTTAAAAGCAGTACTGTGTATCTAGTGTTGAATATATCAGCCTGCACCCGCGGAATGTTCATTTTAATATTGTCTATTACGAAAATCCAACTTCAAATATTTTTTGATAAAACATATTAATGTGCTTTGATGACTTTCTTAAAACTTTTAAATCGGTTGTCATTTTTCATAATAATATTTTTTCATATCTTGATAGGTACTGTATAAAAAAATAAAAGAAAAATGTCAGTTTCCAATAAAGCAGATTAATTCTAAATATCCTATAATAGCAATTAAATACATTGTATGTTGATCCACAGAAAATTTATTTTTGTTTTCTAATCAAGTTGATGTTTGTAAATTAAGATGGACATTACTCTTAAAAAAAATTTCCAGTCAAGTCCAAATTAAGTTATTACCTTTTATATCCATTCTTGTCTATTTCCAAATGCGTTTCGTTTCAATGATGTTTTTATGATTTATGTGAGATTTTATTTTAGGGATGTCATGTTTATCTCAGGTGTTTTTAATGAAATTTTATTGGAGATTAATGAAATTCCTCTTGGTACTATTTAGAATTAATTGACTTAAACAAACATTCAATCATTCTTTAGTTTTGCTTATAACTTATAAATATTACAACAATCTTCAAAGTATGTGGTGGGGGTAATAAGATCATTCAACGTTTGTATTTGTAATGTATTTCAACTTGTAACCACATAAGGCTGAAACTAGATAATAGATATAACTAATTTTTAAAAGGCATGGGAAATATTTTAACTTCTTGAATCTTAAAAATTTATGTACACATGTTCTCGTTGGTGAGAAAATACAACCCTCATTACCGCCCATTAGGCCGGATATTCCGATATGAACCGTAACAAATGACAGTTATTTTCTTGAGTAGCAAGAGTCTAGACGGACATACGTAACTTACACGGTCTTATAATACGGTATACACCAGTAATACGTAACACTCATCATTCTTACATGACTCGCAGTTTTCTCTATTGACCATAGAAGGACCGAAAGTTTTTGTAAATATGCAATAAAATCACTGTTTTGACAATTATTAAAGAATCGATTGGATGCGCAATTCTTCACACAGTGATTTTATTTAGCTATAAAATCACTGTTGCAGAAACATTTTTTCTAAAGCCGTAAGTTCATGAAAAGCAAAAAGTGTGCGTATTACTATATATTTTAAAGAATTTTTTAGTTTCTTAACGTAGGTTAGACTTAAATACCGTATCCGTTCTGTGTATTCATACTATTGTGTCCGAAGGCTTACGGAAAGGGCCGAAAAGTTGCGATTGACACGAAATTTGGCATGTGGCTGATTTACACCATGTCGTATTTTAGTCTGGTTCCCGTCGTACTATAAAATTTAGTATATTTATTGAACGGAGAGAAAAGGGCAGGTAATCCAGACTAGTCGTATTTTTGCTTCTTTGTCTCAAAATGCGAAAACACGAAGGGACCACAAAATTGGATTTTGTCGTCTTTCGTGTTTTCGCTTTTTTTATTTTTTTTGAGGCAAAGAAGCGAAAACACGATATGGCGTTAATCAGCCGCTATAAAGATCAATTATGCCAAGGGAAAGTCATAACTGTTATACAACAAAACTTATTACTTCTGAAAAGACAATAATTTATCAAAAGTATATACATATCTATGAAAATATACAATGACAATTTTAATATTGACTAAATAAAATAATAACCAAAACGTAAGATGTATTTTTATCGTCCAAATATATACGAGTATTCCGCTATTAATTAATTAAAATGTCAGGATCACCACCGTCGGCTTAAAACTATGTGTTAATTCTTCCGACTAGTACTCTTCATTTTCATCTTCTGCTTCGTAAGTGGAATCGATACCAACTTCTTCGTAATCTTTTTCGAGGACAGCGAGGTCTTCCCTCGCCTCGGCGAATTCACCCTCCTCCATCCCTTCGCCTACATACCTAGAAAATGAATGTGGAAATGCAATAACTATGGTTACAGAAGTAGCATTGTACAAATGTCCGTATAGTTCATGCATATAGGTAGTTTTTACATGCAAATTGCTTTGATTTTAATAATGTTGTTTGCATAGAGTACATAAAAAAAAGAATTGTGCGTATGTTTAAAAATTTAAAAATTGAGATAAAAGCTGGAAAATAACGTCATTGTGTTCATGTTTGACTTCTTGTCTATAAAAAAGCTTCCAAAATTACTTCCATCACAATTAAAGAAAGTCAAGATTAACGCAAACAGTTTCACACTTTCAAGAGAGGACCAAGTGTGTTTAATTTAACATTAAATGAATTAAAGAGCTCTAATTGCTGATAAGATGATGTTGAATACATAATCTCTTACCAGTGGACGAACGCTCTCTTGGCGTACACAAGGTCGAACTTGTGGTCCAGTCTAGACCAAGCCTCGGCTATGGCAGTTGTATTACTCAACATGCAGACAGCTCTTGGTACTTTGCCAAGGTTTCCAACGAGAACCACAGTAGGTGGCTGGTAGTTAATGCCTATTTTAAAACCAGTTGGACACCAGTCAACACATTGAATACTTCTCTTTGTCTTGCGATCGCGGCGTTGACATCTTTCGGAACCACGTCACCTCCGTACAGCATACAACACGCCATGTAGTTCCCTAGCGAGGATCACATTTCACCATTTGGTTTTGCTGGTTCGAAACACATTTGTTAGCAATCTGGGAAAACTGAAAGCTGTTCATTATAAGCACTTCTCAGCTGATATGATCGGGGAGTATGTCGTCAACAGGAAATGGATTCTTGGAAAAAAAACAAGTTCGTCTGTAACTCTGTTAATCAAGGTTTAGAGCTCCATCAAATCTTAGCAAGGCAGTGATTGAACATACAATCTGACCAATCAATCGGTTCAGGTTTAAATACGAGGGGTGCTCCACGTCAAGTCTCTTATTGCAGATGTCAAAGGTCGCCTAATTATCTACCATGAAAGCGCAGTTTGTTTGTTCTAAAGTTGTATGTGTGGTGAGGACGGCATTATAGGGCTCAACGACAGCTGTTGCCACCTTTGGAGCCGGATACACGGCAACCTCTAGCTTACATTTCTTCCCGTAGTCCACGCTAAGTCTTTCCAAAAGCAAAGATGTAAATCCAGACCCTGTGCCTCCACCGAAGCTGTGGAACACAAGGAATCCTTGCAGACCCGTGCATTGATCGGTCATCTTACGAAGTCGGTCAAGGACTTCGTCGATAAGCTCCTTACCTAAGGTAAAATGACCTCTAGGGTAGTTGTTAGCAGCGTCTACATTTCCGGTTATAGTTGCTCCGGATGATATAGCTGCCTATATTTACCAACACGGTCCTTGTCTGCAGAATAAAGTCATCTCTTTTTAAAAGTTAACGTACATTAATTGTTGTACATATACTAAAAACTATATTAACAAAATGATAATTGTAATAATTATAGATTCTAAAAAAAATCTTTTTAGTTTGTTCTCCCTATCAAAAGTTTGTTGAAGGCTACTTATGTGTGCCAAAAGTCGTGCATGCCAAAAGTCTTGTAGAAATAAATCCCTTGTTTGAAAAATAAACTTGGAAAAATAGAACTTTTATTTATTCATAAAATAATTGACTTTGTTGTAACTGTTTTAGGTCCAATATCAATTATTATTACATGTACAAAAATTAGTACACATGAAGGAACAAACTCCTCACAATGATCTGTGTAGCGAAGCAAAGGGAGACCACTGAGTATAGGAGTTTGTTGTTAAGTTGATGAAACTGTTTATATCTTTTTTATAAAGTACATGTACTTCCAACAATGTATTTACTATTTATCATTGGTTCGATATCAAACTTTTCCTTTTTTTCAGTCTAAAACAAAACATAATGTCGGCTAAACTTGCTACATTTTGACCAGTGGCAAACATTGCTACATGTAATTTCCTGATATACATTGAGATTTGGGGACCAATTGAGAGATTCATACGAAAAAAGAGATATGTACCAATGCCAGTAGGCTCGAGGTCAACAAAAAGTGATCTCAGCACGTGTTTCCCTGAACCAGTCTCGCTAAAGAAAGTGTTGAACGAGTCGTCTCAACTACCTACAGTCGTATCACTGGGCATGCGCCCATCGGGCTTGATACCATGCTCCAAACAGTATAACTCCCAGCCTGCATTGTCAATCTGGACCCCGGCTTGGCCGACATGTATGCTGATAACCTCACGCTCTAGTAAAAACGTTTTTAAATATCAATTCAAAACTCAAAATTATTCCAGTGACTGAATATCAATTATTGTTTACCTATCAGCATAATAATAGAGACAAATAAGAATCCCCATAAAGCCCAAAGTTTAAGATTAGAAGTTAACCCTTATGGTATTTTATAATTCACATATATATGTTTAGATTTGGTGATTCATATTAGTTCGCAATTATTTGTATGCATGAATGGAATAGACTTGCAAGTTTCTAAATATTTCTAGAAAAAGAAATTTGTTTTCCATGCAAGTTTATGTATGTAAGTGATTCATTTCTGCCACAAATACCAAGAAGAGAGGAAATGACCATTAAACTCAGAGTAGGAGATAATGGTCACGAAGAAATATCATCATGACATTGTCAAACGTCGTATTCCATTTGTGAAAAGTTGTATCTCCTTGTTACTATATCAATGAGGAAGTAACAAAATAAAGTCATAACTTAAAACAATCTGCCTGATGCATATCTCTTACAATGTAATATATAATCGGAACATGTATGACAAATTAGTAATCTAGTGTCATATGAGTTAAAGCAAGTACATGGTAACAATATCTGCTTTATGCTTGATATCAGCATTGATAAATTTTGGATATTGTTTATGGTGGCTGATTTGTGCCATTCGTGTTTTCGCCCCGCGACCCCGCCAAGCGATAAGTCGAGAATTAACATGTTAACATGGCGGAGGCGCGTAGCGAAAATACGCTAATTAGCGAGGGTGCGGGGTGAAGTTAAATAAATAAAACTTCTTCCCGCAGGGGAGCGGAGCGAGATTTAAGAAATAAAAGGGCGGGTCGCGGAATGAAAACACGCTAAGTAGCGGGGGCTCCGGGCGAAGTTTAATAAAATAAAACTTCGCCGTGCGTCCCCGCTAATTAGCGTGTTTTCCTCCCGCGACCCCGCCAAGCGAAATGTCGATAATTAACAAGTTAAAATGGCGGGGACACTAAGCGAAAACACGCTTATTAGCGGGGTCATTAATTAGCGTTTTTTCGCTCCGTGCCTCTGCAATTTTATCTCTTAAATCTCGCCCCGCACCCCCGCGGGACGAAGTTTTATTTATTAAACTTCGCCTCGCGCCCTCGCTTTATAGCGTGTTTTCGTCCCGCGACCCCGCCGATTTAACTTTTTAATTCTCGACTTTTCGATTTGCGGGGTCGCGGAGCGAAAACACGAATTGCACAAATCAGCCACCATAATTGTTCCTTGTATCATAGTTTGGAGACCTTTCTGTTGAAAATGTGTCAGGGTTAAATCGTTTACATATACATGCACAGTGCGTTAACTGGAGTGCGGGTATTAGTTACCCGCACTCCAGAGCATGACCATTGATTGGCTCATTTTTGCTGGGGTTTACATATTGTGACGGCAGAGAAAGGGAAAGCGACAGAAATGTCATATCCAGATGCTCGTTCATTGGTTCATTTTTGCCGGGGTTTCATATTGTGATACAGGGAACGTGCTTTTATTTTTGACTATGATACAAAAGAGAAAGAACACCAAAACACTTGGCAATCTGATTTATACTCGGGGGCTACGCCCCCTCGTACAAATCAGATAGCCTCGTGTTTCGGTGCTCTTTCTATTACTTAACCTTGATAATGTATATCATGTATAATGATAATGTTAGATAAATAGCTAATAACGTCTAATGTTAGTTGCATTTGTTAAGTTAAGTGTTTTTACATTGTTATTAACAGTCAAATAGATCCAAACCACATGCCAAACAATAATAGAAAAAAGAAAATTTAAAGGTTATATTTGTTTATTAATTTATAAAGGTAATAAGATCTCCAGATAATTCACTTACATATGCTCTAAATGAAACAATTGTCTGACGTATACATAAATATATACAAAAGCAAAAATATTTGATATACATGTAAAATAATATGCGTTTTATAAAAGAAAAAGCGCCTCTCAACTTCATAGAAGTAAATTGACTTTCTTTCTCTCTCCTGTTCCCTATATTCCTTCTTCTTTGACCTTTTTTGTTCTTCTTCAATGATTTATAATCATAAAAAATTCAAACATACTAGTTAAGTAGATCACACGCTAAACTTAGCAATGTATCCCTTTAAAACTGAATTCTTACTCATGCTTTTACCTCAAATCGAACAGTAATGGATCTTAAATTAAGTTCACGAATACTTAATATAGAATGTTTACGTAAGAAAGCAAGCACAAGTCGATATGATATGTAAAGCTTAGCTTATATATTTTAATATTTTGTAACCATGTATATAAAATTTGTTAAATACTGATTACGGAGAGAGTTTCAAAAAAGCTTTACAAGCTTCCTTCTCACCCCGTAAGTTTTATTTTATGTACCTTATTATGTAAATGTATATATTATAAATAAATAGTTTTTTAAGCTAAGATTTTTTAAGAAGAAAAAAGACGAAAGAAATATGTCAAATCTGGAATTCACACGGAAAGTGAATTTTAGGGTTGGGAAAAATTTCGGCGGTTGAAAACTCGGCTTTTAAAATTTAATCGAGTTTATCGGAAATTTTTTAAAACTTCAACTCCCCATTTCATTCTATCGTGGAATTTCGAAAAATATCTGAAATTTTGTAAAAGTTTGTAGTTTTTTTTAAAAAATTCCAGATTTCCTTTTTGGTTTTAAAAAAACATGCCTATAAAAAGTACGGGAATCCCTTTGTTGTGGCGCATGTGCAGCAGATGCTCATTTTGAGGCCCGCACAGGGGTACTTTTATATATTGACGATAAGGCGATTACCGGTAAAGCAGACGACGTTTACGCATACATTTTGTAAATGAAATTCAGACTCACCTTTTTCTTGCTAACTCAGAAAAAAGGCTGATTACACAATTGTAATCTTTAAGTGGAAGGGATTGAAAGACTAATGTTAAAATGCTCCTTTTATATGTTATTGTGTAGGTTGAATACCACTAAATTAATTTCTTCTGCACTCTGTTAAGCTAAGCAAATATAAATTTGAATCACTAATTCTTTAACTACATATTTCGTCATACGTTAATAAATGGTAATGCATGTGTTTTTACGTAAAAATGATTTATATGTTACATAGTACGTTGCATATAAATATCGTGTTATCATAGATATTCATTAATTTATACTAATGTAATGCTCAAGAATTTTGGTAACAATATTTTTTATTTGACATAAATGAACAGCAAAGTAATAATAAAATGTCTAAAAATGTTATTTTACGTTTTAACTTACTCATTTAAGAAGAAAAACAAAGAGCCGGAATTATCTACTTGCGCGCGTTAAAAATATCCTTTTTACGTACCAATTCCAGGGCCTCTCAAAATGTTTTTTATGTTTCTAAATATAAATTTTATGGTGATACCGGAAATTCGAAGAGCTGAAGTTTATTATGGTGCAACCTTCATCAGAATACGAAAACAAATAAATGAAATATGCCCCCAAAACACTGATTTTCGGCCGAGTTTATCTCCCAAACCAGTAAGGTTTCAAAATAAATTCTTCATGATTTGTGTTTATTCTCAAAATTAAGATGATTCTATACTTGAAATATGACACTTAATTTTATGATGTAATTTTAAAGAACATGAATAAACAATTGTGAGATATGTGCTTATAAAATTTTATCGAAATCTTTATTATTCTTTTAAGATTGATCTATGACTTTGTTTGATGTATTATGCACTATATCAGTCAAAATGTGTTGAATTACATTTGCAGTTTTAAAGTTATAATCTCATAAGCGTAATATATTTAAACTGAAGCTCCAGACAGTAATCTCAATGGGTCTTTGAATGGACCTTACTAGCAATTATACATATTTTGTTGTTGTTGCTGTTTTTTTCTTTCTTCCTTTTTTCTTTCTTTTTTAAAACCTTTTAAAACTGATCAGTCGTTCAATTGTCATCAAAATAGGGTCATTTTGAACGATTCGTTACAATTAAGTTAAACTTCTGATTGTATTGAGGAAACGCTTGGCAGAAACATTAGTGCACAAACATAACGAGGCAAGGCACCTGCCCCTCTGATCAGGGGAAGTAACCAATGCTGACACACTACAAACCTTTTGTGGCAGTTACTTCCCCTGATCAGTGTGGTACAAAGTTATGAGAATGAAATATAGAACCGCTGTATTAGAATATGCATTCTAAGAGAGGTAGATAGACTTTCCGTTTAAATATTAATAACCAGTAGAGACATTCAATTATACTAGGGGGGCGATCCCGGGGATGGGCAAAAAAAACCAAAGCATTACAATTCTCATCCAATGTTTTTTTAGTTCCTAATAATAAATTTTACAGCCCATTATTAAAAAGTATTGTCGTGAATTGGCAAAATTTATTTTCTCCGGTTTCCATTTTAATAAAGAAAATTTTAATGTTATCACTAAAATTTAAAAAGGAATATAGAAATTTTTACTGTTTTTTTTTATGACCATATTTTTCAATATCATTTAACTGTTACCAATTTTCAAATATGACCTGCTTATAGTTGATTTTTAAAAGGGGTCAATTTTTTACGCATGGGTTGGTCATTTAATGACGAGAAGGTGTCACTTTTCAAAATTAGAGAAAATCCGTTGAAAAAAAAATATAGGGTACGAGTAAAAGTACGAGTACGTGTCAAGCGTCTGCAGTTTATTAGGATAAAATATACTTTTGTAATACATCATTTATATCTTTCTCGCTCATTTGGTCTCTTTCTGGTAGTGAGGGTTAACAATTCCAAACACACACGCGCGCGTTTATATTTGTAATTTATAATTAATCACGATACACAAAGTGAGAAACTTGCGTGATGTTTCGGGTAGGGTCTTCTTTATTAAACGAAACAAAAATCATATTTTTGTTGCTTTTATTCAGATCTAATACAACGAATACAAATGTCAAAATTTATACTTGTTATCAAAATCAAAGCAAGAAATAAGAAAATGTGGTAACATACTCTAATTAAAACACAACAAAATTCTTCATTGTTCAGAATAATTATAATTTTATTTTTGAAAGCTCATCTTTGTAAAATATAAAATAAAAAACAAAATTGTAATTTTTAAATTTTTAAACTAAAAGTATTTTCATTATATGAAATTAAATTTAAAACATGCATTGGATTATATAACATTGTAGCTTTTCACTAGAAATAATTGTTACTTTTTTAATATATATTTGTTAACTCAGGATAACTTGTGCATAATTTATATATTGATTGTGGTATTCCACTAAGAATATACATTAAATTATAAAATGGGACACTCGAACCCTAAAACATAAAATATTACAGTTAATAGCAGATTTCCATTGACGGCATGCAATTTTCAAAGAACCAAAACACATTTTAACCTAAGACTAAATACTGAACATAATTGTGTCGCATAATTAATGTGTTTTTTTTTTCTTTCTCTATAACGTAATGACTATGGTACATCTGTTTAAAAATTATATCCAGTGAAAAAGCGTGCAGTATATGTACCACATAAATATCATTTATAACATTGAATTAATGCTGAACATAATTGTGTCACATTAAACGTCTATAATGTGGGGAGATATATTTTTACAAAATATATAAAGTAAAAAAATTCTGTTTATTTACAACACAATTTATAACATTGAATAAATGCTATTAGTGCTGTTTACAAAACATTTATCTGTGTGACTACTCTTATTAATCCTATCCTCCCTTTTCGTAAAGTGTATATAGTGTCTCAATAAAGATAAACTGAAGATATTATAAAGAAACTTTGACACTTTGAAACTTTATCACACGTTGGCAGGGACACTAGTCAAACACACAAACAATATTCACACCAATGAATAAACAGATTGATTTTCTGACAAAGCCCTAAATTTTACTTTAAGTCAAATATTTTAATGAAATTGCAGTCCACAGAAGTCGGTAATTCACTGATAAACATTTTATTTTGCGCTTCAGAAATGTCGACATAAAGTGGCTCCAATACATGCTGCACATTGAAAGGCAGAATCTCTCTCCTACATGTATCAGGTACAATGACTCCGAGCAAATCGCTCTTTTTTGGATAACAAACAACAGCACATCCGCAGTTTGTAACTTTTAAGCCTGCTGGTTTATCATTATTATCGGTTTTATTTTGAGTTATCAGTTCTCCCTGGAGTGTAAATTTGTACACGACATGGTTGTCTTTGTCAGACACAAACATATTATCATATTCTGTACCTAGATAAACAAATCGTGGATATTTCAATATGCTTGCATCTTTAACCTCATGAAGGATCTGACCTTCCATATCCAATATCTGAACAGCGGGAGGTTTAACAAAGGACACTGCCAATATACCATTGCGATGGTGTATAGAGTTACATCTTTTCCTGACATCCAGACTGTGACTTTCAGTCAAACCATTTTGCGTATTCACAAACAAGATTTTGCCTTTATTTGGTAAACATGTTGCAGCAGATGATGAACTGATAGTGGTTATGTCAAAGGGAAAATCTGACAATTTCAATGCTGAGGTGACTTGATTATCTCTGTAATTTAAAACTTTTAACGATTTGTTTCTGGCGTCTGCTAACAGAATTTCAGCTTCAGATAGTATCACAATTCCTGTAATAGAACAATTTCCTTCGTTTTCTGCCTGGCAATTTACTTTATTAACAAAACGTGCCTTCATGTCATTAATACATTTCTTGCATTGCCCTAAAAATGTTTTTACTTGTGTTGTAAGACTGCAGAAGGGAGTGTTATGTTGCTTCAAAGTATCGAAGTCTTCCGATGCTTAAAAATTTAAAGTGTTTATCTGACTTTTGGCTGAAATGGTTTCATTAATGTTTTGACATTTTTCCAATTTTCTCTGTACACATTTAGATGTCACAAACAAATTGTTGACATTGTCTTTACACTGGTCCAATTTTCTTTGAATTTCTTTCAATTCATCAGATAATGCCTCGCACTGATTTTGAAGCTTTTTCTGTGAAGATACATCTCTATCATTCATTTCATTAACCTTTTGTAAAAGATCTGCTTCCATTTTGTCTAGATAATCATCCATTTCTTTTCGGAATAGCTTTATTTCTTTGACGACCTCAGTCTTTATTTTATCCGCTGCTTTCAAACTGCATTTTATTTTTTCTTTACATGAAGCAAGGTTTTTCATGAGGTTATCAATTCTATGTTTAATTAAAACAAGGTCCACATTGTTGTCATAATTACTAGATATATCTGAAACAAGCTGAACCTTGCAAGAGGTATGTTGAAGTACCATACAATCTCCACATCCAACGCTGTCGTGCTCTTGGCAATAAAACTTTACTATTTCGTTTACATGAACATCACAGAGTTCAGTGCATGTGTCGCTTTGTGTCTGAAATGTCGGCATTTCATCTTTGGATTTAATCACGTGATTTGTGGTAACAGCCAACTTCCGGTGTGCCTTGATACATGATGAACATATAAACTCGTTACAATTCTCACAATAGCCTCTGCTTGTTCAGTATCACCGTCACGCTGACATGGCTGGCATGATATAGCAGAAGTTTCTTTCGTCCCGAGACTTCCATTTTAAAGTGAAAACATCTCCTTAGAAACAAAACGTCCGATCTTTTGACTACACATACACGTTTTTACACAGATAAAAATTATTAACACATCAATACGGTATGTAAAATTGCACCAATTTTTTATTATTTTTTTATCACTTTAATTATATCACATGTTTTTCTGCAATAACTTTATAGTGTGACCGTGTCTTTCTCATTAAAAAAAGTTATAATGTCTTTAACATTCACATTAAGCCGTGTCTCGACATATGCAGCTGTATAATTGACACATAAGGTCAATCAACACAAAACTACACCTACCCTTTCTGCGCGCAATAAAGGGCGGCTTCGCGCTTCCGGCGGGAGTCTTGAAACATATCGTAAATGCTTTCATTTCTATATAAGCTTTATTTAATCCGTCTATATGACATTTAATGGTTTCACAGCTTAAACCAAAAGTTTCACCACTTAAACTTTGAATCATTAAGTAAAACATTTTTCCGAAAATAATATAAAGGAAGTAAAATTGAACTGGGTTATTATTTAGTACGCAGGGAAAGGGAGAACAATCCATATGCTTTTAAAACTGCCCCAAATATTTCCAATGTTTGCAAAGAAAGATGTAGTTACATATATCGATATATTTGTACAGACTTCAATAGAATATGAATACATAAAAATATTATTATGTTCTCCATATTTTTACATTTTTAAAAGCGGTATATGAAACATTACACCGTTTATTTAAAAGCAGTACTGTGTATTTGTGTGGAATATATCAATCTGCTCCCGCGGAAATGTTCATTTTATATTGTCTATTTACGAAAATCCAACTTCAAATTTTTTGATAAAACATATAAATGTGCTTTGATGACTTTCTTAAAACGTTTAAATCGGTTTTCATTTTTCATGAGACTATTTTTTCATAGCTTGATAGGTACTGTATAAAAAAAATAAAAGAAAAATGTCAGTTTCCAATAAAGCAGATTAATTCTAATTGTCCTATAATAGCAATTAAATATTTTGATCCACAGAAAATTTAATTTTGTTTTCTTATCAAGTTGATGTTTGTAAATTAAGATGGACATTACTCTAAAGAAAAAATTTCCAGTCAAGTCCAAATTAAGTTATTACCTTTTATATCAATTCTTGTCTATTTCCAAATGCGTTCCGTTTCAATGATTTTATATGATTTATGTGAGATTTTATTTTGGGGATGTCATGTTTATCTCAGGTGTTTTTAATGAAATTTTATTGGAGATTAATGAAATTCCTCTTGGTACTATTTTGAATTAATTGACTTAAACAAACATTCAATCATTCTTTAGTTTTGCTTATAACTTATAAATATTACCACAATCTTCAAAGTATGTGGTGGGGGTAATAAGATCATTCAACGTTTGTATTTGTAATGTATTTCAACTTGTAACCACATAAGGCTGAAAATAGATAATAGATATAACTAAATTTTAAGAGGCATGGAAAATGTTTTAACTTCTTGAATCTTGAAAATTTATGTATACATGTTTTCGTTGGAGAGCAAATACAACCCTCGTTACGTCCCATTAGGCGGGCACCTTCGAGACGTATATTACGATATGAACCGTGACAAATGACAGTTATTTTTCTTGAGTAGCAATCGTCTAGACGGTCTTATAATACGGTATACTCCAGTAATACGTAACACTCATCATTCTTACACGACCCTCAGTTTTCTCTATTTACCATAGAAGGACCGAAAGTTTTTTGTAAATATGCAATAAAATCACTATTTTGACGATCTATGTTAAAACAAGTGACTTAACCATTAAACGGAAATAAGTACGGAAACAAATCAGGCACAATTATTAAAGAATCGATTGGATGCGCAATTCCTCACAGTGATTTTATTTGGCTATAAAATCACTGTTGCGGAAACATTATTTCTAAAGCCGAAAGTTCATGAAAAGCAAAAAAAAATGTGCGTATTACTATACATTTTAAAGAAATTTTTTAGTTTCTTAGCGAAGATTAGACTTAAATACTGTATCCGTTCTGTGTATTCATACTATTGTGTCCGAAGACTTATGGAAAGGGACGAAAAGCTGCGATTGACACGAAATCTGGCATGTTAAGATCTATAGTGGCTGATTTACACCATGTCGTATTTTTGCTTCTTTTTTCTTTCAAAATGCGAAAACACGAAGGGACCACAAAATTGGATTTTGTCGTCTTTCGTGTTTTCGCTTCTTTTTTTTTTCTTCTTCTTCTTCTTCCGGGTAATGTGTGGGCCCTTGGGATCGTCCCAAAAATTTTTTTTTTGGAGGAAAAGAAGCAAAAAACCCATTGCCTTTAAAATCACCCGCTTAAGATAAATTATCCCAAGGAAGTCAAATGTTATAAAAGGGAAACTTTTCTTCTAAAAAGCAATAATTTATCAAAAGTTTATACTATCAATGAAAATTAAAATGACAATTTGAATATTGACTAAAACTAGTAAAACCAAACGTAAGATGTATTTTTTATTCCCAAATTATACGAGTTTTCCCGCTAAAATTAAAAATTAAAATTCAGGATCACCCCCTCGGCTTAAAAATATGTTTTAATTCTCCGATTAGTTATTTTCATTTTCCCCTGTTTGTAAGGGAAACGTACCAACTTTCGTAATCTTTTTTAGGACACGAGTTTTCCCGCCCCGGCGAATTCACCCCCCTCCATCCCTTCGCCTACATACCTAGAAAATGAATGTGGAAATGCAATAACTATGGTCGGAGAAAAAGATTGTACAAATGTACGAGTTCATGCATATAGGGAGTTTTGACATACAAATTTCATTGATTTTAATGTTGGTTCTTGCATAGACTACATAAAACAAAGAATTGTTCGTATGTTTACAAATTTTAAAATTAAGATAAAAGCTTCAAATTAAAAATAGTAAAAAACAACGTCATCGTATTCATGTTTCACTTTTTGACTATGGAAATGCTTCCAAAATTACTTCCGTCGCGATTTAAAAAAGTCAAGATTAAACGCAAACAGTGTCACACTTCCGAGGGAGGACCAAGTATGTTTAAATTTAACATTAAATAAAAAGAATTATCTCTAATTGCTGATGTTGAATACACTAATCTCTTACCAGTGGACGAACGCTCTCTTGGCGTACATAAGGTCGAACTTGTAGTCCAGTCTAGACCAAGCTTCGGCTATGGCAGTTGTATTACTCAACATGCAGACAGCTCTTGGTACTTTGGCAAGGTCTCCACCGGGAACCACAGTAGGTGGCTGGTAGTTAATGCCTATTTTAAAACCAGTTGGACACCAGTCAACAAACTGGATACTTCTCTTCGTCTTTATTGCGGCGATTGCAGCGTTGACATCTTTAGGAACCACGTCACCTCTGTATAGCATACAACACGCCATGTACTTCCTAGCGGAGGATCACATTTCACCATTTGGTTTGCTGGTTCGAAACATTCGTTAGCAATCTGGGACACTGAAAGCTGTTCATTATAGGCTTTCTCAGCTGATATGATCGGGAGTATGTCGTCAACGGGAAATGAATTCTTGGAAAAGGAACCAGGTTCGTCTGAAACTCTGTTAAATCAACGTTTAGAGCTCCATCAAATCTTAGCGAGGCAGTGATTGAACTTACAATCTGACCAATCAATCGGTTCAGATTTAAATACGAGGGGCGCTCCACGTCAAGTCTCTTATTGCAGATGTCAAAGGTCGCCTCATTATCTACCATGAACGCGCAGTCTGTGTGTTCTAAAGTTGTATGGGTGGTGAGGACGGCATTATAGGGCTCCACGACAGCTGTTGCCACCTTTTGCAGCCGGATACACGGCAAACTCTAGCTTACATTTCTTCCCGTAGTCCACGCTAAGTCTTTCCAAAAGCAAAGATGTAAATCCAGACCCTGTGCCTCCGCCGAAGCTGTGGAACACAAGGAATCCTTGCAGACCCGTGCATTGATCGGTCATCTTACGAAGTCGGTCAAGGACTTCGTCGATAAGCTCCTTACCTACGGTAAAATGACCTCTAGCATAGTTGTTAGCAGCGTCTTCTTTTCCGGTTATAAGTTGCTCCGGATGATATAGCTGCCTATATTTACCAACACGGACCTCGTCTGCAGAATAAAATAATCTCTTTAGTTAAAGTTAACATACATTAATTGTTGAACATATACTAAAACTATATTAAAAAAAAGATAATTGTAATTTAAATAGATTTAAACAAAAAAATGTTTAGTTTGTTCTCCCTATCAAAAGGTTGGTTGAAGGCTACTTATGTGTGCCAAAAGTCTTGTATGCCAAAAGTCTTGTAGAAATAAACCGCTTGTTTGAAAATTAAACTTGGAAAAATAGAACTTTAATACATTATTCATAAAATAAGTGACTTTGTTGTTACTGTTTTAGGTCCAATATCAATTATTATTTCAAAAATTTAGTACACATGAAGAAACAAACTCCTCACAATGATATGTGAAGCGAGTCAAAAGGAGACCACTGTGTAGGAGTTTTATGTTTAATTGATGAAACTGTTTCAATCTTTTTTATTATAAAAGTACATGTACTTCTAACAATGTATTTATCATTGGTGTCGTTATCAAATTTTACCCTTTTTTTCGTCTGAAACAAAACATGATGTCGGCTAAACTTGCTACTTTTTGACCCGTGGCAAATATTGCTACATGTAATTTCCTGATATACATTGAGATTTGCGGACCAATTGAAAGATTTATACGCAGAAAGAGATATTTACCAACGACAGTAGGCCAACAAAAAGTGACCTCGGCTCGGCACGTGTTTCCTTGAACCAGTCTCGCTAAAGAACGTGTTGAACGAGTCGTCTCCACTACCTACAGTCGTATCACTGGGCATGCGCCCATCGGGCTGGATCCCGTGTTCCAAACAATATAACTCCCAGCATGCATTGCCCATCTGGACCTCCGCTTTCTCTCTATTTGACCGACATGTTTGCTTATCACCTCGCGCTGTAGTAATTGAAAAACGTTTGTAAATATCTATTCAAAACCCAAGATTATTTCAGTGACTTAATATCAATTATTGTTTATCTGTCAACATAATAATAGAGACAAATAAGAATCCCCATAAAGCCCAAAGTTTAAGATTAGAAGTTAACCCTTATGGTATTTTATAATTCACATATATATGTTTAGATTTGGTGATTCATATTAGTTCGCAATTATTTGTATGCATGAACGGAATAGACTTGCAAGTTTCTAAATATTTCTAGAAAAAGAAATTTGTTTTCCATGCAAGTTTATGTATGTAAGTGATTCATTTCTGCCACAAATACCAAGAAGAGAGGAAATGACCATTAAACTCAGAGTGGGAGATAATGTGTCACGAAGAAATATCATCATGATATTGTCAAACGTCGTATTCCATTTGTGAAAATTAGTATACCCTTGTTACTATATCAATAAGGAAGTATCAAAATAAAGTCATAACTTAAAACAATCTGTATGATGCATATCTCTTACAATGTAATATATAATCGGTACATGTATGACATATTAGTAATCTAGTGTCATATGAGTTAAAACTAGTACATGGTATCAGTATCTGCTTTATGCTTGATATCAGCATTGACAAGAAAAGCATTGATGCAAAGCATCAAAGGGCGTCCAAGCAAGAAATGCAGCAAGTGAAGATGAACTAGTACACATATGATGACAAGATATTCTTATAAACTACCAGAAATGTATACCACTTATGAATGAGCGGACGAAAGACATTGTTCATTATGAACTTTGATTGGCATGCTAGAGATTAGAATATTACTTGTTATTTCTTTATGATCGTGGTTATTAATAGCAACGGATATACATGTATGCAATCATTTATAATCCATATGTGTAACGCATGATCAACACGTACCACACATTTGTCCCTTATTATGTACATGTTATCGCTATTAGCGAAGACCCCCTTAAGGTATCTGTTCACACTTTAAGTTAGTAAAAATATGACACTGGTTATATTACCATGTTGATCATGTTGAGCATAATTGTTTATTATACAATAATTGTAATATCTATTAATTTTAATTTAAAAAAAATACAAATTTTATGAATATTGTTTTCTTTTATTCTTTTTTGTGTTTTATGTGCTATTTTAATACTGAGTTTTTACTACTCTTTTTTATTAAAATTGTAAAATAAATTTTAAGAATTCAATTGTCATATTGACCGACGATTATAAGTAAAAAGCTTAACTGGAAAAAGTCAGTAAATTATGGTTTATCTTTCAATATATAATATTGTTTATTCTTAAACCATGTACATGTACATTGTATTTTTCTTTATCATTTTTTAAATTATCGATCAATTGAATAATTCATAAAATCTAATTTGTAACTTTGAATAATTCCTCGGCATCTTTACTAAACACGGATAACAAATTGAATAATTAAATAAAATGTTTCAAAGTTGATAATGTCATTTTAATACCATAAAAAATGTACCTTTTTCTCAATTATTGTACATATCACGGATTTATATTACATATAAATCCGTGTACATATTTATTGTTTTTATCTCATATAGATAAAATGAAACATGCTATTGTTGTTTTTTTCCAATTGTAACGATATCAAACATCTACTCCAAAATCGGGAGAGACCGGACAATAAACGTGTGGTACTATTCGCCGGTCACTAGTAAATCCTGGTCAAAATAGACCGGGAGAGACCGGCATTTACCGATAGGAGTGATAAAAAGATATATCTATAAATAGGTTTTTGGAATATTTAGGTCATCGACTGATCATTCTAGGATACATGTACAACAATAACATACCATGACATGATAACCGACTGTGTACTACAAAATGATAAATAAAAAACCCCGAAGAGCGGGATTTATTGACGGAAAAGGTTATTTCATTTGTAAATGTTTGCATTGCGAAAATTCATTGTAACATATCGCGACATTTCATTCTTATTTAATAATCAAGCACCCTCATACCGATCGGAATTTTCGGCTTTTATTATGACCGACTAAAAGGCTCGAGAAGTTGCTGTCGCCCTTTCACAAAATCTGATCTCATTCCATAAGAGCGCCGCGCTTCGGCGCGGACGCCAATAAATTTTGGATATTGTTTATGGTGGCTGATTTGTGCCATTCGTGTTTTCGCCCCGCGACCCTGCCAAGCGCAAAGTCGAGAATTAACATGTTAACATGGCGGGGGCGCGTAGCGAAAATACGCTAATTAGCGAGGGCGCGGGTGAAGTTAAATAAATAAAACTTCGTCCCACAGGGGCGCGGAGCGAGATTTCAGAATTAAAACGGCGGGGTCGCGGAATAAAACACGCTTATAAGCGGGGGTTCGGGGCGAAGTCTAAAGGCCAATTATGTCTTGTAAACCTTTTTTTCATTTCTCAGAAGCTTTTTAATTTCAGTGTACATTTATAGTGTCCAAAAAAATACTCATTGGCCAATTACCAGAACCATCTTTTTCATCTGTTGTTTTTTGGAACATAAGTACATTTATAGTGAATTAGTATTTTGTATGGAAGTCAAAATACTGTTGTTTACATTTTGCTTCTTTTGAGAATAATTATTTCACATCTACTGCTACTTTCTTCAGGTAACAAGCATAGATCTAACATTCTCTAAAAGCATTATTTAAACATTGCCTTTTCTGAAGAAGTAAAAAATTATTTGTTTCTGGGGCATAATGTGCCTTTAATAAATAAAACTTCGCCGCGCGGCCCCGCTAATTAGCGTGTTTTCTTCCCGCGACCCCGCCAAGCGAAAAGTCGATTATTTACAAGTTAAAATGGCTGGGGCGCGGAGCGACATTTAAGAAATTAAACGGCGGGGTCATCGGAGGAAAATATGCTAATTAGCGGGGACGCGGGGCGAAGTTTAATAAATCAAACTTCGCGCGTCCCAGCTAATTAGCGTGTTTTCCTCCCGCAACCCCGCCAAGCGAAATGTCGAAAATTAACAAGTTAAAATGGCGGGGGCACGAAGCAAAAACACGCTTATAAGCGGGGTCATTAATAAGCGTGTTTTCGCTCCGCACCTCTGCCATTTTATCTCTTAAATCTCGTCCCGCGCCCCCGCGGGGCGAAGTTTTATGTATTAAACTTCACCTCGCGCCCTCGCTATTTATTTCGCTTTTTAGCGTGTTTTCGTCCCGCGGCCCCGCCGATTTAACTTGTTAATTCTCGACTTTTCGATTTGCGGGGTCGCGGGGCGAAAACACGAATGGCACAAATCAGCCACCATAATTGTTCCTTAACCTTGATAATGTATATCATGTATAATGATAATGTTAGATAAATAGCTAATAACACCTAGCTAATGTTACTTGCATTTGTTAAGTAAAAGTGTTTTTACATTGTAATTAACAGTCAAACAGAGCCAAACCACGTGCCAAACAATAATAGAATAAAGAAAATTCAAAGGATAAGATCTCCGGATAATTCACTTACAGATGCTCTAAATGAAACAATTGTCTCATGTATACATAAATATATACAAAAAACAAAAAAGATTTGATATACATGTAAAATAATATCCGTTTTATAAAAAAAAGCTCCTCTCAACTTCATAGGAGTAAAGTGACTTTCTTTCTCTCTCCTGTTCCCTATATCCCTTCTTCTTTGACCTTTTTTGTTCTTCTTCTTTGATTTATAATCATAAAAAAATTCAAACATACTAGTTAAGTAGATCACACTCTAAACTAAGCAATGCATCCCTTTAAAAATGAATTCTTACTCGTGCTTTAACCTTAAATCAAAAAGTAATGAATCTTGTATTAAGTTCACGAATACTTAATATTATTTAGATAGTATGTTTACGTAGTTTACGTAAGAAAGCAAGCACAATTCGATATGATATGTAAAGTTTAGTTTATATATTTAATATTTTGTAACCATTTATATAAAATTTGTTAAATGCTGATTACGGAGAGAGTTTCAAAAAACAAGCTTCCTACTTAATCTGTAAGTTTTATTTTATGTACCGCATTATGTAAATGTAAAGATTATAAATAAATATTGTTTAAACTAAGATTTTTAAGAAGAAAAAAGACAAAAGAAATATCTCAAATCTAGAATTCACACGGCAAGTGCAATGTAAGGTTTCAAAATAAATATTTCATGATTTATGTTTATTCTCAAAATTTAAGATGATTCTATATTTGAAATATGACACTTAATTTTATGATGTAATTTTAAAGAACATGAATAAACAATTGTGAGATATGTGCTTATAAAATTTTATCGAAATCTTTATTATTCTTTTAAGATTGATCCTATGACTTTGTTTGATGTATTATACACTACATCAGTCAAAATGTGTTGAATTACATTTGCAGTTTTAAAGTTATAATCTCATAAGCGTAATATATTTAAATTGAAGCTCCATACAGTAATCTAACTGGGTCTTTCAATTGACCCTACCTATACATCTTTTGTTGTTGTTGCTGTTTTTTCTTTCTTTTTTTTTTCTTTCTATTTTAAAACCTTTGAAAACTGATATATTCCATTTTCATCAAAATATGATCATTTTGAACGGTTCGTTTCATTTAAGTTAAACGTCTGAAACTCAAGTTCACAAGCATAACGAGCCACTCTGATCATGGAAAGTAACCGTTGCTGGGACTTTGCCGATTAACTACAAACTTTTCGTGGCAGTTACTTTCCCTGATCAGTAAAGTTAACTTGATGAACAAAACGCTGGGTTACGAACGCACAGCCGAAATTTATGAGAGGTTGAAATATACAACGGCTGGTTATAATATGCATTCTAAGAGGGGTAGATGGATGTTTCGTGTTTAAATATTAATAACAGTAGCAGACATTCAATTTATACTAGCAGGCGACTCCCTGGGATAGCGAAAAAAACATAAGCATTCATTATTCTGCATCCAATGTTATATTATAGTTCACTACATAAGAAAAATATAGCAGTCCATTATTAAAGTTATTGTCGATGAATTGGCAAAATGTTATTTTCTCCGGTTCCACTTTAAAAAACGCATTAATGTTCATCACGTACAATTCTGAAAGGAATATAGATATATCACTTTTTCATGTGTATGACTATATTTTGCAATATCATTTGGATCTGTTACCAATTTTCAAATTTGGCCTGCTTATAGTTGATTTTTTAATAGGGGTGAATTTCTCACGCGTGGATGGGTCATTTAATGACGGGAAGGTGTCAATTTTCAAAATTAGAGAAAATCCGTTGAAAAAAAAAATATAGGGTAAAAGTACGAGTACATGTCAAGCGTCTGCAGTTTACTAGGATAAATATACTTTTGTAATACATCATTTATATCTTGCTCGCTCATATGGTCTCTTTCTGGTAGCGAGGGTTAACAACTCCAAACACACACACGCGCGTTTATATTTGTAATTTATAATTTATCACGTTTCACAAAGTGAGAAACTTACGTGATATTTCGGGTAGAGTCTTCTTTAATTAAACAAAACAAAAATCATATTTTTTGTTGTTTTTATTTAGATATAATACAACGAATACAAATGTAAATGTTTTAACTTTTTATCAAAATCAAAGCAAGAAATAAGATAATGTTGGTAAGATACTCTAATTAAGATACAACAAAATTCTTCCCTATTGTAACAAAGAATTCGGAAATTGCGTTAATAATAATTTGTTTATTTTTGAAAGCACTTTGTAAAATGAAAAACGAAATTGTTATTTTTAAATCTTTATACTAAAAATATTTTCATTGTATGAAATTAAAGTTAAAACATGCAAGTAAATAATCATTTTGGATTAAATAACACTGTAGCTTTCCACTAGAAATAATTGTGTCTGTTTTTAATGTCTATTTGTTAAACTCAGGATAACCTGTGCATAATTTATATATTGATTGTGGTATTCCACTCAGAAAGTAACATTAAATTATAAAATGGGACATTGTGTTCAGATTTACTAACTCTGAATCATAAAATAATACAGTCACTAGCAGATTTCCATTGAAGGCATGCAATTTTCAAAGAACCAGACCACATTTTAACATAAGACTAAATACTGAACATAATTGTGTCGCATAATTAATGTATTTTTCTCTCTATAACGTAATGATTATGGTACATCTGTTTACAAATTATATCCAGTGAAAAAACGTGCAGTATATTTAACACATAAACATAATTTATAACATTGAATTAATGCTGAACATAATTGTGTCACATTTATCGTCTATAATGTGGAGAGATATATTTTTACAAAGTATATGAAGTAAGAATTTTCCAGTTTTTTTACAACACAATTTATAACATTGAATTAATGCTATTAGTGTTGTTTACAAAACATTTATCTGTGTGACTACTCTTATTAATCCTATTCTCCCTTTTCGGAAAGTGTATATATTATCTCAATAAAGATAAACTGAAGATATTATGAAGGTACTTTGACAATGTTAGCTTTATCTCACGTTGGCACGGACACTTGTCAAACACACACACAATATTCACACCAATGAATAAACAGAATGATTTTCTGACAGAACCCTTAAATTTTACTTTAAGTCAAATATTTTAATGAAATTGCAGTCCAAAGAAGTCGGTAATTCACTGATGAACATTTTATTTTGCTCTTCGGAAATGTTGATATAAAGTGGTCTCAATACATGCTGTGCATTGAAAGGCAGAATCTCTCTCGTATCAGGTACAATTACTCCGAGCGAATCGCTTTTGAATGGATAACAAACAACAGCACATCCACAGTTTGTAACTGTTAAGCCTGCTGGTTTATCATTTTTCTCTGTTTTATTTTGAGATATCAGTTCTCCCTGGACTGTAAATTTATACACGGCACGGTTATCTTTGTCAGACACGAACATATATTCATTATCTGTACTCAGATGTTCAATTCTTGGATATTTCAATATGCTTGTATCTCTAACCTCATGAAGGATATGACCTTCCATATCCAATACCTGAACAGCGAGAGGATTAATAAAGGATACTGCCAATACACCATTGCGATGATCTATTCCAGCACAACCTTTCCTGACACCCAGGCAGTGACTTTCAGTCAAACCACTTTGCATATTCACAAACAAGATTTTGCCTTTATTTGGTAAACATGTTGCAGCAGATGATGAACTCATTTTGGTTATGTCTGCGGGAAAATCTGACAATTTTAATGTTGAGGTAACTTTACCATCTCTGTAATTTAGAATTTTTAATGATTTGTTATTGGTGTCTGATAAAAGAATGTCAGCTTCTGATACAATTGTGATTCCTGAAATATAACAATTTTCTTCGTTTTCTGCCTGGCAATTTACTTTGTTAACAAAGTGTGCCTTCATGTCATTTATACATTTCTTGCATTGCCCTGAAAATGTTTTTACTTGTGTTGCAAGATTGCCAATGGGTGTGTTATATTTCTTCAAATTATAAAAATCTTCAGTTACTTTAAAATTGAAAGTGTTTATCTGACTCTTAGCTGAAATGGTTTCATTTATTTGTTGACATTTTTCATATTTTCTCTGTATACTCTTAGATGTCACAAACAAATTGTTGACCTTGTCTTTGCACTGATCCAATTTTCTTTGAAATTCGTTCATTTCATTACATAATGCCTCGCACTGATCTTGAAGCTTTTTCTGTGACGATACATTTCTATCATTTATTTCGTCAACTTTTTGTAAAAGGTCTGCTTCCATTTTGTCTAGATAATCATCCATTTCTTTACGAAATAGCCTTATTTCTTTGACGACCTCGGTCTTTATTTTATCTGCTGCTTTTAAACTGCATTTTATTTCTTCTTTACATGAAGCGAGGTTTGTCCTGAGGTTATCAATCCTATGTTTAATTAAAACGAGGTCCACACTGTTGCCATAGTTACTAGATACATCTGAAACGAGCTGAACCTTGCAAGAGGTATGTTGAAGTACCATACAATCTCCACAACCAACGCTGCCGTGCTCTTGACAATAAAACTTTACTATTTCGTTTTTATGAACATCACAGAGTTCAGTGCATGGGTCGCTTTGTGTCTGATATGTTGGCATTTCATCTTTGGATTTGATTACGTGATGTTTGGTAGTTGCCAACTTCCGGTGTGCCTTAATGCATGATGAACATATAAACTCGATAACCCTCTGCTTGTGCAGTATCACCGTCACGCTGGCACGGCTGGCATAATCTAACAGAAGATTCCTTACGTCCAGAAACTTCCATTTTAAATTTAATCAACGAAATGTCCAATGTTTTTTCTTTAAACACATATTATGGTGAAATCCCAAATAAGACACAGTTCTGGTTATTATATGCTATATTACATGTAATTCTTTTTTAATTTAATAGTGTCTATTGTGCATAAAAATAAAACACTAGTTATTTAATTCGTGTCTGAACATGAAAAACTGCCAAATTGACATAAAATAAATCCCAATATAACGTTTTGCAATGTTACAATATCGTAAATGCTTCCTATTGAATAAACGAATTAAAATCCTTTAACATGACGAATATTGTCTAACATTTTGAAAGCCATTAGGAAATATTTTCCGAAAATATCACCAAGGAAGTTAAATTTAATTAGGCTATTAGATAATATACAAAGGGGAATCTAAGTGTGTTAACGTATATGTTAAAGCATGTATTGATTAAACTTCAATAAAATGTTCATGTATAAAAATAGCATACTGTTTTGCATAGCGTATATTTTATAAATCTTTACAGATATACAAGAGCTTTTGAAACATCTAAATAAGTGTCATATTAACTTTCAAAGGTATAAGACCTGTTTTTTTAATGTGGAGCTTGTATTCAAAGGAGAATTTATTATTTAAGAAAGAGTAATGTCTGCAATCGGGGGACGCCCGTCATACCGGGTATTTCGAAAATCAATTTTGTTATAACTTAACTTAAGTTTTTACTGTCTCGGCAGCAACTATATTTTGATAAATTAAATATAAAGACTTTTCTTGAAGGATACAAAGCCATGTTGGGTTGTCAATTATCATTAGATGTTTTTTTTATTTCTTGAACCCCATATAGTATCTAGATATTATTGTAATTTATTCATTCATAAAGCTATAGCATTTAAATTTTCCATTGCTTGTTAGGTTGAGATATTTGTCTATTTTTTTTTAACTCTTTCTACATCTTCCTAAGCTTTTTAAGTGTATGACTTTTTACCATATATTTATACATCACAACAGCAGGTGTCAAGGACTGTGTGGCAGTCGTAAAAAATTGTCCCGTACTTCATTACAGTACAGTAAATTTGATAGGGAGTATTCGTTTTATTCATCGTTTGTATTTTTTATTTATTGTACTGGGACTTGTGCTTGGGCTGAATGAAATAGATTTAGCTCATTTGCAAGGCACAGAAATTGTCTTAGGAGTTAATTTATTGTAGTATGAAATGATAGTGAATAAAAGATTAATGCTATAAACAGTATATAGAAGCTTTTACATTATTCTTGCTTATATCGTCAAAAAAGTCCAAATCGTCCTACAAAACTTACTCTGTTGATTGTTTAACAGTTATTCATACTTCCAAGCTTGTAATCTCATTATAATTGCATTTAAGACCCCATTAGCTTTGCAAAAATGTATTTATATCATATTTTTCATTTTGAATAATATAACTGAAAATGTTTGTTTGCTTTGTGCTGGTTTTTTCATGGAACAGTCACATTAGAAATAATAAGAAATTAAATGTAGCAAATGGTCGGCGTGTTGAAAAAAAACGATTGTACACGTTATGAATATATTTACACGAGCAGCAGATAGTATCTTAGAAACTTTACTTAAAGTTGCGTGCACAACACTTTAGACCTATTATGTCCTCTGTTTATATTATTGAACATGGAATATTGAAAAAAAGTATCTAATCTCTTACCCTCGGTGCGTGCTCATCGCGAAGACGCGAAGAAGGCTCAGTATAAGACCACGGCAAAAAATTTGCAGCTTGGCGAGTAAACTTCCTAGTACTTCGGTACACATCGTCCTCGTCTTCGACTGAAGATCAGCTGCCGATGTCCTGACAAAATCCAAGGAGAGTGGCCATACAAAGTAGGCAAGTGCGACAAGGAAAGTGAGCTAGGGTAAGTGAGACCTTTGCACAAAGAGTGACGGGTTGAAAGGCAGGCCCTTCGATGGCATTACAGCCCTTTTCAGGGCTACAACTTTTTCATATTGTCTCAAGTTACTGTAAATTTAGGTTTTAATTGTCCGCTTTAAAAAACCTACTGTGGACTCAAAATTATTACTCTGTGAAATTGTATCGATGTAAATCATCACCAATTCGTGATTCAAAAATAATCCTTTAAGGGCATAGCAGATGACATGTCCGGGGTCCGTGCTCGACAGCAAAATCTGCTTTTGTGCTGCTTAACGGGGGATGGACCTTTACATACATACATACATGCACGCACGCACGCACGCACGCAAACATACATACATACATACATACATACATACATACATACGACACTTCATCCAAATGTTTCATTTCCTTTTTATACAGTCAACGTACTATAGAATGTTGTATTATACATATAGGTATCATACTTTGGTATAGAATTCATCCAAGCATTTACATAAATGCATGATTAACATATACTGTCGGTTTTATTTGCTATATCTGGCTGACAAATAACGTAACTTGTCTGGAAGTATGTGATTTTGCTTTCTATCTCTAGTCACTTTATAGTTATAGTATTTGAATATGTAACGAATGAATTAATGTTACTGTATTGTTCATGTTTAGATATCTCAACACAAATAAGAAAGTATCCCCCTTTTGACTGCTGGTGACAAATAAATACATTGTATATCCATGCAAACAGTGCAGACCAAAGTCCGTGCGGTTTTATTATGGTCTGCACTGTTCGCTATTCAGCCAGTATATACCTATCATTAGATGATCCTTGTATCCTTGAAACATGATGAATAGTTATACAAAGATTGAAGGACAAGCAAATCCATTTACGATATTTGACATGGTAAAGGTTAAATTATATGTTATCACAATTTGCTTATAACAGACACATAGTTTCATTTAAAATAAAAAAGGATGCGTATATGTACTTAAGCATTCTGTTAAGAATTTAAAAAACAATTATATAAAAAACACGAAGAGCGGAAAAATAACGGGTGAATTACAATTGTTACAGCCTTGTTTTTATTGAGCCTGGTCATAGAATGTACTGGAAAGTGCCAGCTATCGTCCACGTCCTCTAGTACCGACTTTATCCTTGGAACGAATTAGCAATAATGTAATTCGTTTTTGAAGTTGAACAGAACAAACTTAGGCCACTAAAAAGACTATTACTAATGGGAAAAGTTCAATCATAAATCACTGTAATTTGATTATCATCCGATATCATCAAAAAGCTGTTAAAATAAGTATGATAAGATATTAGTAAAAATATTTTGTGAGATAATAGGTTGGTCATTGGACTTTGATACTATCATTATTTATCAATTTTACATTACATTAAACTGTAAATAACACAAACTTTTACTTTCCAAATGTTTTGAAGTACTTAATGAAAATATTATAAATTCACTTATTTTCATGCCGTTACCTACAAATATATAAACTGTTATTTTTTATTAAACAATCAGACTTGCACTATGACTACAAAGTAAGCTTTTCAAATATGCTTTGCTAATTTACATAACTCTAAAACGCAGTCAAGATAATTTATTAATCTTATAAAGATATCTCCTACGTCTATGCATTAATATATTTTAATAAATTTATTTTGTGTGGGATGTTACGTCCCACCAAAACTGTAAATGTGATTTGAAGACTTCCCAGCTTAACTTGATGGAATCAAGCAGAACTCAGGTACCCCTTTATTAGTTCAGGCACGAGCGGCTACCTTAATAGAACCACTGAAGTTCGGAAAGCAAGCTGGATGCCTCTTAATCTATTTAAATCCATAGTGTCTACTTAGCCTGATATTATTAAAAGCATAATATAGACCTATGAATAAGTCGAGACAATTCCCTTGATCTGTTTGTCAAAAAAAAGCTTCCACAAATTTCTTTGAAAGTTAATCGTATGTTTCCATCAATGTTTAATTATCACACTTCCCAAAACAATCACACAGATCTAAAGTTATCGCTGATTGAGCTTTTGTGTATTGTGATTTGGTACACCTTGCGCGTTGCGTTGTCGATAGCGACAAAACAACCTGTATCATTATCGCCATTTCGTCTTGTCGCCAGCGAAACGCGCCGAACGGAGCGTTGTCGCACTGTCGTCTTTTCATCTTGTCGCTAGTAAAGCACGCCAAACGGCGTGTTGTCGTGCGGTGCATTGTCGCGATGTCGTCCTGTCGCTTGACTTATACATATATATATATATATGTGCAAATAGCCAATCCTTCGATTTGAGCCGAGCGACAATGTGACATCGCAACAACACGCCGCACGACAAAGCGCCGTTTGGCGTGCATCGCTAGCGACGGGACGACTAGACGAAAGTCCGACAACTCGTCGTTTTGTGCTGCCGCTAACGACAACATGACGCACAAAAGTGTTCCAAATTAGCCACCATATTTGTGCGATTTACACGTCACTGGATTTACGCGCGATTTGCAAATCATTGGATGTAACGTTTTACTCAAGCTTCAAACAAATCTTCTCACAATCAAACAATTTAAAGAGTTGAGATTGAAAATGAAGTTTGACCTCAAGTGTAACTCATGACAACATTTTCTCAGTCAGTTCAATAATCATCAAAACAATTTTTAACGATGCATGAAATATGGTGATACTTTAACAGATAAGCGATATTGACAGAGATAACTGACATGGTTTCGCCATACCGTC
Organism: Ruditapes philippinarum; assembly: GCF_026571515.1. Taxonomy (NCBI): domain Eukaryota; kingdom Metazoa; phylum Mollusca; class Bivalvia; order Venerida; family Veneridae; genus Ruditapes; species Ruditapes philippinarum. Next base: position 28,503 of record NW_026852422.1, on the reverse strand, counting down.
TGCACATGTAAATATCGTATACATTTTACGTAAGTTGAATAACTCTCAATATACAAGTATTTGAAATGGTTCTGAAGAAACAAATTGAATTATCATATACATGAACATACAAACGTTCTTACAAGACGTCCTATTCTATAATTATTTACGATCGTTATCTTTTAACCACACAATTTATTTTGTAATTATCGTATATTTTGTATCAGTATAACCCATGTCGATGAATACTGTAGATTAAACCTCATAATGCCACAAAAATACTCACTAAACAATAACCACATATTATTTTCCTTACATCAAAATTACTGACCGAATGAATATTGCATTTCGACACTGGGATTTGTCAGTGAAATTAAATATAACAAAAATAATCTCATACTGTCGCATAATTATTGGAAATTTTTATATCATGTTTTCTATGTCGTGAAGAAATTTAGATCAAGCGTTTTATTGCATACCATTTCCAATACTTGTATGTTTAGCGGCATTTATATTTTATCCCGTGACATACGGATCGACACAAAGTGCAAAACAGGGTATTTCAGGTACGGTCTTCTTAATCAAACGAAAGAAACATCATATCTTTGTTTTATTTATTCCTATACAATATAATGAACACAAATGAAAACTTTTAACTTGTTATAAAAATCAAAGCAAGAAATAAAATAAGAATAATGGTGGTAACATACTCAAATTAAAAAACAACATAATTCTTCAATGTTACAAAGAATTCGAAAATAAACGCTAATAATAATTTGTTTATTTTGAAAGCTCGGCTTTGTAAACTATAAAATAAAAGATGAAATTGTAATAATCAAATATGTGTTAAAAATATCTTCATGATATATTAAATTGCAAATATCAAACATGCAAGTAAAAAACCTTGTAAAATAAATCACATAAAATTAAACAAAAGGATTCCCACTTACGACATGCAATTTTCCAAGAATCAGAAAATATTTGTAAATACGGAACATAATTGTGTCGCACTATTGTTGTCTTTATTTCTCTGTAACGTAATGATTCTGATACAACTGTTTGCAAATTATATTCAGTAAAAAAAATTGCAGTATATTTCAATATAATTTATAACGTTAAATTAACGGTATTATTGCTTTTACGAAACATTTATCTTTGTGACAATTCTTATTAATCTTTTTCGTAGAGTGTATTTAGTGCCTCAATAAAGATAAACATGAAGATTGTATGAAAGATAAATTTACACTGTTAACTTTATCTCACGTTGGCACAGACAATAATCAAATTCACGAACAACAGTCATACAATTGAATACGCAGGTTAATTTCCTGACACAACCCTAAATGTTACTTTAGTTCAAATATCTTAATGAAATTGCCGTCCATGGAGTTCCGTAATTCACGAATGAACATTTTATTTTGATCTTCAGAAATGTAGATATTAATTGGCTTCAATACATGCTGCAAATGGAAAGGCAGAATTTCTTCGCTACCAGGTACACTTACGCCGATCGAATCGCTTTTCATTTGATAACAAACAACAGCACATCCACAGTTTGTTACTGTTAAGCCTAATGGTTTATCATTATTCTCGGTTTTATTTTGAGATATTAGTTTTCCCTGGAGTGTAAATTTATACACGGCACCGCCCTCCGTGTCAGACACGAACATATATTCATTGTCTGTACTCAGATTTACATATCTTGGATATTTTATCATGCTTGTATCTCTAACCTCATGGAGGATATGACCTTCCATGTCCAACACCTGAACAGCGGGAGGTTTAGTAAAGGCCACTGCCAATATACCATTGCGATGATCTATTCCAGCACATCTTTTCCTGACATCCAGACTGTGACTTTCAGTCAAACCGTTATGCGTATTCACAAAAACGATTTTGCCTTTATTTAGTAAACATGTTGCAGCAGATGATGAACTGATAGTGGTTATGTCAAATGGAAAATCTGACAATTTCAATGCTGAGGTAACTTTATTATCTCTGTAATTTAAAACTTTTAACGATTTGTTGGTGGCGTCTGCTAACAGAATTTCAGAATCAGATAATATCACAAATCCTGTAATAGAACAATTTCTTTCATTTTCTGCCTGGCAATTTACTTTATTAACAAAATGTGCCTTCATGTCATTAATACATTTCTTGCATTGCCCTGAAAATGTTTTTACGTGTGTTACAAGACTGCCAAGGGGTGTGTTATTTTTCTTCATGGTGTCAAAATCTTCAGATAATTTAAAATTTAAAGTGTTTATCTGACTCTTGGTTGAAATGGTTTCATTTATTTTTTGACATTTTTCCAATTTTCCCTGTACACGTTTAGATGTCACAAACAAATTGTTGACCTTGTCTTTGCACTGATCCAATTTTCTTTGAAATTCTTTCATTTCATCAGATAATGCCTCGCACTGATCTTGAAGCTTTTTCTGTGATGATACATCTCTATCATTCATTTCGTCAACTTTTTGTAAAAGGTCTGCTTCCATTTTGTCTAGATAATCATCCATTTCTTTACGAAATAGCTTAATTTCTTTGACGACCTCGGTCTTTATTTCATCCGCTGCTTTCAAACTGCATTTTATTTCTTCTTTACATGAAGCAAGGTTTTTCCTGAGGTTATCAATTCTATGTTTAATTAAAACGAGGTCGACACTGTTGTCATAGTTACTAGATACATCTGAAACGAGCTGAACCTTGCAAGAGGTATGTTGAAGTACCATACAATCTCCACAACCAACGCTGTCGTGCTCTTGACAATAAAACTTTACTATTTCGTTTACATGAACATCACAGAGTTCAGTGCACGGGTCGCTTTGTGTCTGATATGTCGGCATTTCATCTTTGGATTTGATCACGTGATTTGTAGTAACAGCCAACTTCCGGTGTGCCTTGATACATGATGAACATATAAACTCGTTACAATTCTCACAATAGCCGTCTGCTTGTGCAGTATCACCGTCACGCTGACATGGCTGGCATGATATAGCAGACGTTTCCTTACGTCCCGAGACTTCCATTTCAAAGTGAAAAGACCTACTTGGAAACGAAATGTCCGATCTTTTGACTACACATACACGTATTTACACAGATAAAAATTATTAACACATCAATACGGTATGTAAAATTGCACCAATTTCTGATTATTCTATTTTTATCATTATAATTATATCACATGTATTTCTGCAATAACATTAAAGTGTGACCGTGTCTATCGCGTACACAAAAAAACGTCGTGTCTCGACATATGCATCTGTCATATTGACATTCAATAAGTACACATAAAGTCAATCAAACACCAACAACAACAACTTCCTTTCATAAGATATGAATGAACTCAATAAAGGGCGTCGCCCTTCGGTGCGGAGGCCAACAAGTTTGGTCTTGTAACAATGCCGTAAATGCTTTCATTTAAACTTAGCTTTATTTAATCCGTCTATATGATATTTTATGGTTTCACAGCTTAAACCCAAAGTTTCAACCACTTAAACTTTTAAATCATTAAGTTAACATTTTTCCGAAAATAAGATAAAGGAAGTAAAATTGAACTGGGTTATTATTTGGTACGCAAGGAAAGGGAGATCAATCCAAAATGCTTTAAAACTACCCCAAATATTGCCAATGTTTGCAAAGAAAGATAATTATAGTAACATAATTATATTGATATATTGGTACAGACTTCAATAGAATATGAATACATAAAAATATCATTATGTTCTCCATATTTTTACATTTTTTAAATGCGGTATATGAAACATTACACCGTTATTTAAAAGCAGTACTGTGTATCTAGTGTGGAATATATCAATCTGCACCCGCGGAATGTTCATTTTAATATTGTCTATTACGAAAATCCAACTTCAAATATTTTTTGATAAAACATATTAATGTGCTTTGATGACTTTCTTAAAACGTTTAAATCGGTTGTCATTTTTCATAAGAATATTTTTTCATATCTTGATAGGTACTGTATAAAAAATAAAAATAAAAGAAATATGTCAGTTTCCAATAAAGCAGATTAATTCTAAATGTCCTATAATAGCAATTAAATATGTTGATTCACAGAAATTTTTATTTCGTTTTCTTATAAAAGTTTTGTTTGTAACACAAGATAGACATATCTCTTTAATTATGTTTCCAGGCAAGTCCAAAGCACACACTTTATGAAAGCAACATAGTTGAGAAGCTGATAAATATTTTAACTCTATACAGTCATAGCTTCACTCACTTTATTTAAAAATGTTGCAATGATTTATTCATTCAAAACGCACGAGCGTTTAAAAATTTCGTTCCTTTCAAGTTTAAGATATTCCCCCGTCTATTTTCTAATGCTTTCTCAGATGTTTTTTATGAAATATGTGAGATTTTAGTTTGAGGATGTCATGTTCCTCAGCTGTTTTTAGTTTCGAATTAGTTGTCATATGCAAACATTTAACTATCTGGTTGTTTGGTTATAAGTATTACCACATTATCCCAAGTATGTGGAGGGGGTTATAAGATTATTCAGCGTTAGTATTTGTAACGTATTGTGCATGTATACAATGCACTTGTAACAACATAAGGCTCAAAATAGATAAAAGATATAACTAAATTTTAAGAGGCATGGGAAATGTTTCAACATCTTGAATCTTAAACATTTATGTACACATGTTTTCGTTGAAGAGAAAATATAACCCTCGTTACCGCCATTAGGCGGGCACCTTCGAGACGGAGACGGATATTCCGGTATGTAACGTGACAAATGACAAGTTATTTTTCTTGAGTAGCAAGCGTCTAGACGGACAAACGTAACTTACACGGTCTTATAATACAGTATACTCCAGTTATACGTAATACTCATCATTGTTACACGACCCGCAGTTTTTTTCTTTTGATCATAGAAGGACCGAAAGTTTTTGTAAATATGCAATAAAATCACTGTTTTGACGATCTATTTTAAAACAAGTGACTTAACCATTAAACCGAAATAAGTACGGAAACAAATCAGGCACAATTACGAGGTTTATTCAAAAAGTTTTGTTACCAATGGTCTTCCGTAGCGAAATCGACGGTTTTGCTTCAATAAACATATACATTAATGTACATAAATATTCACACTATATAAGCACGAAAAACACGTGCAAATCGATGCAATAATGACAAAATTATTCAGTTTTGAAGTAGTGTCACTAGTATACACTGGCCATATTTTGGAAATAACAATGAAACGACATTACAAAGTTGAAGTACGCACTTATATTAAAAGTCGCACTGCTTTGCATGTATCTCCAAAAGACATTTATAATGAGCTGAATGGTATTTATGGACATTCGTGGTATCATTTATGACAGTTTGTAGATGGGCGAAAAAATTTAAAGGTGGCCTTTCTGTGATTAAAGATGGTCATCGAAGGTGACGTCCGAAGTCGTCAGTGACTGATAAACATGTGGCTGCTGTGAAAGCATTGGTGGAAGAATATGGCCGTTATACAGTAAAAGATATGGCTAATAGCGTTGGCATTTCAGAAGGAAGTGTTCATGAAATTCTGTTAAAAAAACTTGGACTGAAAAAGGTTTGTGCACGTTGGGTGCCCTATTTACTGACCAATGACCAGAAAAAAATGAGAGTCATGTGTTCAAAAAAACTCCTTAAAGAGTTCAAAACATTTGACAGCAGGACTATTTCTAATATGTTAACTGGAGATGAGACTTGGGTCTACATGTTTGAGCCACAAAGGAGGGGTGATAATAAACAATGGAGAGGACAAAATCAAAAACGTCCAGTAGTGGCTAAACGGCAGAAAAACTCAAAGAAAGTTCTGTACACCATTTTTTTCAATCATCTTGGTCCAGTTATTCAGATACCATCACAATCTGTAAAAACAATCACTGGAACATATTATAAGAACGTTGTGCTAAAAAGGATAAAAAAGTTTTATAAAAAAAAACGTTCAAGTACTGGATTAAGGGGAGTAAATTTACTACATGATAATGCCCCCGCGCATAAAAGCAGGGGGGTTGTTAACTTTCTCGCTGAAGAAAAGGTAAATGTGTTAAGCCACCCCCCTTATTCGCCGGATTTAAGTCCATGTGACTTTTTTATATTTCCCCGGCTAAAAAAGATGGTGTCTGGACGTCGGTATACCACCAGAAGCGGACTTGGAAGTGCTGTATATCAGTGTTTGAGACTGATACCAAGGGCAGACTACTCTGATGCATTTAGACAGTGGAAATTTCGATTACAAAAGTGTATTTCTGTAGGTGGTGAATATTTTGAAGGGATGAAATAAACCATTTTCGTATATATTTTCTTTATATTGTTTTTAATACCCGATAACAGAACTTTTTGAAGAACCCTCGTATTAAACTCGATATCATTAGAATCGATTGGATGCGCAATTCCTCACACAGTGATTTTATATAGCTATAAAATCACTGTTGCGAAAACATTATTTCTTAAGCCGTAAGTTCATGAAAAGCAAAAAATGTGCGTATTACTATATATTTTAAAGAATAAGGTTAGACTTAAATACCGTAACCGTTCTGTGTATTCATACTATTGTGTCCGAAGACTTACGGAAAGGGCCGAAAAGTTGCGATTGACACAAAATCTGACATGTAAAGATTTATGGTGGTTGATTTACACCGTGTCGTATTTTCGCTTCTTCGCCTAAAAATGCGAAAACACGAAGGGACGACAAAATTGTGTTTTCGCTTTATTTGGAGGCAAAGAAGCGAAAACACGACATGAAGGTCAATTATGCCGAGGGAAAGTGATAACTGTTATACATTATGCAACGAAACTTATTACTTCTGAAAGGACAATAATTTATCAAAAGTATATATATATCTATGAAAGTATACAATGACAATTTTAATATTGACTAAAAAAATAGTAATAACCAAAACGTAAGATGTATTTTTATCGTCCAAATATATACGAGTATTCCGCTATTAATTAATTAAAATGTCAGGATCACCACCGTCAGCTTAAAAATATGTGTTAATTCTTCCGATTAGTACTCTTCATTTTCATCCTCTGCTTCGTAAGTGGAATCGATACCAACTTCTTCGTAATCTTTTTCGAGGACAGCGAGGTCTTCCCTCGCCTCGGCGAATTCACCCTCCTCCATCCCTTCGCCTACATACCTAGAAAATGAATGTGGAAATGCAATAACTATGGTTACAGAAGTAGCATTGTACAAATGTCCGTATAGTTCATGCATATAGGTAGTTTTTACATGCAAATTTCTTTGATTTTAATAATGTTGTTTGCATAGAGTACATAAAACAAAGAATTGTGCGTATGTTTACAAATTTTAAAATTAAGATAAAAGCTTGAAATTAAAAATAGTAAAAAACAACGTCATCGTGTTCATGTTTCACTTCTTGACTATGAAAATGCTTCCAAAATTACTTCCGTCGCGATTAAAGAAAGTCAAGATTATACGCAAACAGTGTCACACTTCCGAGGGAGGACCAAGTATGTTTAAATTTAACATTAAATAAAAAGAATTATCTCTAATTGCTGATGTTGAATACACTAATCTCTTACCAGTGGACGAACGCTCTCTTGGCGTACATAAGGTCGAACTTGTGGTCCAGTCTAGACCAAGCTTCGGCTATGGCAGTTGTATTACTCAACATGCAGACAGCTCTTGGTACTTTGGCAAGGTCTCCACCGGGAACCACAGTAGGTGGCTGGTAGTTAATGCCTATTTTAAAACCAGTCGGACACCAGTCAACAAACTGGATACTTCTCTTCGTCTTTATTGCGGCGATTGCGGCGTTGACATCTTTAGGAACCACGTCACCTCTGTACAGCATACAACACGCCATGTACTTTCCTAGCCGAGGATCACATTTCACCATTTGGTTTGCTGGTTCGAAACATTCGTTAGCAATCTGGGAAACTGAAAGCTGTTCATTATAAGCCTTCTCAGCTGATATGATCGGGGAGTATGTCGTCAACAGGAAATGGATTCTTGGAAAAGGAACCAAGTTCGTCTGTAACTCTGTTAAATCAAGGTTTAGAGCTCCATCAAATCTTAGCGAGGCAGTGATTGAACTTACAATCTGACCAATCAATCGGTTCAGATTTAAATACGAGGGGCGCTCCACGTCAAGTCTCTTATTGCAGATGTCAAAGGTCGCCTCATTATCTACCATGAACGCGCAGTCTGTGTGTTCTAAAGTTGTATGGGTGGTGAGGACGGCATTATAGGGCTCCACGACAGCTGTTGCCACCTTTGGAGCCGGATACACGGCAAACTCTAGCTTACATTTCTTCCCGTAGTCCACGCTAAGTCTTTCCAAAAGCAAAGATGTAAATCCAGACCCTGTGCCTCCGCCGAAGCTGTGGAACACAAGGAATCCTTGCAGACCCGTGCATTGATCGGTCATCTTACGAAGTCGGTCAAGGACTTCGTCGATAAGCTCCTTACCTACGGTAAAATGACCTCTAGCGTAGTTGTTAGCAGCGTCTTCTTTTCCGGTTATAAGTTGCTCCGGATGATATAGCTGCCTATATTTACCAACACGGACCTCGTCTGCAGAATAAAATCATCTCTTTTAAAAGTTAACATACATTGATTGTTGAACATATACTAAAACTATATTTGCAAAATGATAATTGTAATAATAATTGATTCTAAAAAAGTCTTTTTAGTTTGTTCTCCCTATCAAAAGGTTGGTTGAAGGCTACTTATGTGTGCCAAAAGTCTTGTAGAAATAAATTCCTTGTTTGAAAAATAAACTTGGAAAAATAGAACATTAATTCATTCATAAAAAATATGTAAATTTGTTGTAATTTTTTAGGTCCAATATCAATTATTATTACATGTACAAAAAATTAGTACACATTATGAAGAAATGATTTGATTCGTAGCGAAGCAAAGGGAGACAACTGTGTAGGAGTTTGATGTTTAGTTAATGAAACAGATTCAAGTGTTTTTTTTATAAAGTATATGTACTCATAGAAAAGTATTTATCATTGGTTTCGTTATTCCCTTTTTTCGTTCTGAAACAAAACATAATGTCGGCTAAACTTGTTACTTTTTGACCAGTGGCAAACATTGCTACATGTAATTTCCTGATATACATTGAGATTTGCGGACCAATTGAGAGATTTATACGCAGAAAGAGATATTTACCAACGACAGTAGGCTCGAGGTCAACAAAAAGTGACCTCGGCACGTGTTTCCCTGAACCAGTCTCGCTAAAGAAAGTGTTGAACGAGTCGTCTCCACTACCTACAGTCGTATCACTGGGCATGCGCCCATCGGGCTGGATCCCGTGTTCCAAACAGTATAACTCCCAACATGCATTGCCCATCTGGACCCCGGCTTGGCCGACATGTATGCTGATTACTTCGCGCTGTACATAATAATTAAAAAAAGTTTTTTTTAATATAAATTCAAAACTCAAGATTATTCCAGTGACTGAATTTCAATTATTGGTCAACATTACAAGTCTAACGTCTTAAGGCAACCCTTATATATGTTGTGTTATTATTCAAATATAGTATGTTGAAATTTGGTGATTCATAAAATTGTTCGCAATTATTTGTTAATAAGTTGTTTTTTAGAAAAAGAAATGACTTTTCCATGCAAGTTTATAAGTAAGTAAGAGATTCATTGCTGCCACGAATACCAATCAAAGGTGATAGGAAATGACTATTAAACTCTATATCATGAAGAAATATCATCATAACATTGTCAAAAGTAGTATCCCATTGTAACTATATCAATAATGAAGTAACAAAATTACTTAAACAAAAACAAAACGTGTTGTGAACATCCAAATTATGTTATTTGCATATTTTATTTTAGTTGATGTGGGAGGGGTTAGGGGAGGGGGTAAGAGGGAGTCTCCGGAGGGATTCTGGACACCTTCAACCTATATTTTGCACTGTTATCTGCCTAATGCATATCTCGTACAATGTAATACAATTAGTACATGTAATGACATAATCTAGTGTCATATGAGTTAAAGCATATAAATACTAGTACATGGTATCAGTATCCTGCTTTATGCTTGTTATCAGCATTGATAAATTTTGGACATTGTTCCTTACCCATGATAATATATATCATGAATAATGATAATGTCAGCTAAATAGATAATAACATCTAGGTCAATGACTTAAGGATCAAAAATGTTTATATACTACTGTCTGAATGCATATTTAAATTGGCTGAAATAAATGAATGAATGAATGAATGAATGAATGAATGAATGAATGATCCAATAAAGGAAATAACGAACGAATAAATCAATGAACCAATCTATAAACAAATTAATCAATTAGAATCCTTTGATATTTTTCTAATTAGTAAATATATTCATTGTAATTGTTTTGATTTGACTTTTTATTCAGGAAAGGCGGTAAGGTGGTCATTTTTTACGAATCAAGGTGGTCAATTTCTACGAACAATGGATAAATAAACAATAAAATTTAAACAACGCTCAGACTGATTTTATTTTTTAAATATATTTTTCTTACAATTGAATATTTTTATAGATAGATTTCATTATCAGACGTGTCAGAGGTATGTCACTTTTTTATAGAGGAATGTGCAGTTGCCCTGTAACGAGTACATCTAAGTCAATTCTTTAACTCCAAAATATTTTTGTCCTGGCTTCTAGAGGGGAAACACTGCGTATATCTCAATCTTGGTACAATATTTTTAGAGTACATATACATTGTAATAATAATAATGCAACTGAAAACTCCACTCCACCCACATCAAAATGCCTACATAGAAACAAAACTTATCTACAAAATAAGGAAAATAACTTGAGTTGACAAATTCACGACCTCCTTAATGGCCTAATGAACTACACACTGTATACTATACATGTAGGTAAGGATAGCCTAAAGAAGAAATTTTAATTGAAAATGAAACAAACGTCACGTTCAGCAATTACACATTCGCCATATCTTAACTCTCCGTACTAGTTTTATGATTTAAAAAACAAGGACCAGCTATTAGAAGCGGAGGTGTTAAGTGTTAGACGCCAGGCCAGACTGAATGCCCGTGCCTGTACCTCTGGGTAGACTCTTAACTGTTGTTAGCTCAAGATTCTCTTATTTTATTACTAAAATCCCTTAAACTCCAAATTCACAGAAATGCAATTCCATTGCCCGCAATTAGCAGGTTACGCAAGCAAAATAATGAAATTTAATCTTTCCTAAGGCCTTAACTATATTTTACCATTGAGTTTTAAAATGAATATAAGCAGAAGTTACTACATAAGTTACTGTCACAATTTGTGTACATAAATAATGCAAGTCGGCACAGGGATCGGTGCAAAATGGAATAAAGTTATATTTAGTTAAAAATTAATGATCTTCAATATACGAAACTTCAAAATCTTTGATTTTTAGAGATTGATGGAAATTGCAGTTATTTTTAAAACTAAAAAGAACATACGACTTATTATCATCAATATGATTGTTGAACATACTAACTTACCATTGTTTTTTGTCTGTTGACCGTGGAACTGCTGGAAGATTATCTTTATAATTAAACTCCTAATTCACTTCGCCTCACTTTGACTTAATGAGCGTCCGTGAGAGATGATCTTTGATGTGAAAAACGCCTCCTAAATATACCTGCATATATATGTTATCTATGATATGTATATGAGGCCACTATGAATCACATAACGTGGTCATATCTATACATACAACTATGACACATATAAATATGTATATAGCCAGATTTATTTAACATGGTTTATCATAATTTTGATATTACAGTCAAACCTTTGAAAATAGGCCATTGAAAAGAGAGAAAGAACATGGCCTTTAAAGACAAGCGGTCTTTATTTGGAGGTAATATAATCTTATTAGTTAATGAACATTTTTTTTAAAGAGTGGTCTTTATTCACAAGGTGGTCTGTATTCTGAGATGATCTTTAAGACAGGTTTGACAGTAGTTCTTCGATTAATTTCTTACGAAGAATGACCTGGTACCGAAAAATATATGACGAGGTTGATAGCTCTAGCACCTATATTTCATAAATTATCTCCCCTTTCAAATTAGAAAAATTGCTATCATATTGTTCATTTCCTTATTTAATCTTTTTTGTTACTATAGATAGGAAAAGAACTTTCCTGGCTTAAATACGATGTTCTTATCATCGCTGACATCTTAAATGACGGGCAGTTAACTTTCAGCTACAATCATTTCAAAATTATCTCCCCTTTGAACTACTGACGCTTGTCCTAAAATTGTTCGAATTTTTACCGTGTTGTCTCATTACTTCAAACGCTAAATACACGTAGAACTTTACTCTTCCTCATATTTGACATGGTTCATTAATCACGAACCTATTTCAAGAATTACCCCCCTTTAAATTAAAAAAAAATTATGTGTAAATTTGATATTATTCAAACATTGTCTTTCTTTATATAAATGTAGTTGTTCTTTATCAAGAGACTTATTATAACAGACTATGTTCATAGCTCGATCTAGTGCCTATACTTTAAGAACTCACTACATGTTTACTTAAAATTATGTAAGGGATATCTTTTTTTCCTTTGCAGCAGAGACATTCCGTATTGATATTTTATGTTACATTTTCATTTATATGTATGCTATATTTGATAATGACTTTGAGAATTTGAGTTTTACTTGAAATTGATGATAAGATAAAGTTAATTTCTTTGCTTTCTTCTTTCTGTACTATCAAGTATTATAGGGTTATTATACATTGTAAAGAATGAGTACACAGCTGTTAACCTATATTGGACGAGGTGCTAGCCAAACCTGATACATGTTTAGCGACAATGTACAAGTCCAAAGAGATCAGTATTGATCTCAACCATGTGTAATGACCTTTTTACTTCAAACCACAGAACTTTGTTAATTCAATAATAATAATAATTTGATACGGATTTTGGACTCTCAAAAGTGAAAACGAGGCTAGATGACGAGGCTGAATTTTTGGACTCTGCATGGAGATGAAAACGAGGCAGTATGGGATGTGATATAGATTTGATATTGACTTTTTGACTCTGGAAGTGAAAACGATACTAAATTGATAAGATTGGACCCAATTGATTTTTTTTACAACATCAAGCAGTGCAAATGATCTTGATTATGAGGACTCGTTCAATTAGCAGAACACAGTAAGAGTTTAGGGAATGACGTTATTTAAAGGTTATTTCTATTCTTTAAACTGGGGCCTACTTAATTCACATAAATACTGATGAAATTACCTACCCTACCTGGACTAAAAAGGATATTTTTGGAAACAATAGACGCTCTACTATAATGTATTAAAGGGGCGTATAGCTTTGTAAACAACCAATGGACAAAAAAGTTGGTGCTAATAGACATATGTACTCCTTTGAACTTTAGATTTCTATGAAATTTCGGTGGTTGCTGAGAAATAGCTAGCAAGGTGACCAAAATTTCAAAACAGACAGACGGATGGTTCTAATTAATATGAGAACTTATGACGTAACTCTATTGTCTACCACTATTGTCCTTTAAATTAAGCCACGTAAACGATAAAGACCGTACAGAATGAACAGCAAGGAATGCATGCTAACTACATTGTATCATTCCCACAGAAACCTTACCATCCGTTATACGTACAGACGGACAAATACACACGGACAAAGCAGAGTCTACATAAATCCCCGTAGTGGAGAATGAAAAAAAGAAATCAAATTATTCTAAAATAATGAAAAAGTCGAATGAGTTTATCACAATGGTTTACTTCCAATTAAATAACAAACCTTAACAATATTATATTTTATTTCATATTTAGTCACTCAATATTTTATAACTCATACTTATTTACACAACAAAAATGTCGGAACTAATGAGGCTGAACTGTTAACAAATTAATAAATTAAATAAATCTGTCAATATCTCAATCCTTAACATGTGCAAAACATCTGCATTCTAAATTTATAGAGAATAAATATAACGTAATTTACAAAACAAAATAAATAAACAATTTGATAATAAATTAATTTGTTTTCTATATTTAATGTAATAGTAAATATTACGAAACAATGTGGACAATCAATACATGTAACAAAGTCTTATATCATATTCAAATGGATTTAACATTTTTTTCAAAGAAAAATACACAGTTATATAAGTCAATTAAATTCACGAATTAAGTTCAGCTTAGACTAATACTTATAAACAAGACTAAAGTTTATGATATGAAAGTTGTTATTATAAAACAAACACAATTTATTTAATTTGGACATTTATCCAAAGTCTTAACCCGTTTTTCATGAAACAAATGAGCTGTGCCATGACAAAACCAACGTTATGGGTTTGCGACCAGCATGGATCCAGACCAGCCTTCGCATCCGTGCAGTCTGATCAGGATCCATGCTGTTCGCTTACATAGCTTACAAACCCTATAACAAGAAGAGAAACTGATAGTGAACATCATGGATCCTGATCAGACTGTGCGGATGCGCAGGCTGGTCTGGATCCATGCTGGTCGCAACCAATTATGCTGGTTTTGTCATGGCACGACTCAAATCAAAATTCTAGAATTTAAATTTCTTTAAACATCATGATAAATTGAAAGCAGTATAATCAACAGTGAGAAAAGATGTTATCTGGAACTCGAAAAAATGTGGGTTTTCCCCCACTACATGAAAATCTGGGTACAGACACAATTTTCAAACCTTCTCAATGAAGTGGACAATGCCTTATTGCAGCATTATTATCACTACATTTATTCAAATGGAGTTATAACCTAATGCCTTCTATAAATACTATTTGAGCCGCGTCATGACAAAACCAACATCGCGTCATGACAAAACCAACATAATGGGTTTGCGACCAGCATGGATCCAGACCAGCCTGCGCATCCGCGCAGTCTGATCAGGATCCATGCTTTTCTCTATCAGTTTCTCGTCTTGTTATATGGTTCATAAGCGAACAGCATGGATCCTGATCAGACTGTGCAGGCTGGTCTGGATCCATGCTGGTCGCAAACCCATTATGTTGGTTTTGTCATGACGCGGCTCATTTCCTTATTTTCAACTGTTGAATTGAACCGCTGAAATCCTGTGCATGCACAATGATGAAATGAACTTTTGACGACTCAACATTTTTAACTGTTACACCTCTTCGGCCTTTGGCAACAGTTCCAGATGTTATCCCCGATACCTCAGGGCAATACCCATGAAATAACTGTATACTAATAAAGTTTGTTTGTGTCTGTACCCCCGCATTAGCTGGGATTTTTTTTTACAAATTTGCCGAGTTCTGGAGTACATGTATCTCTGTTGACAACACTGACTTGTGGAGAAAACATTTTATTTTAGAATGTGGAGAAACTTCTAAAAAAATCAACAAAAATACATGATAAAAATATAACAAAATTAAATCAATACATCAAAGATAACTTGATACTTCAAACCATTTAGACTTAGAAAAAACAATTAAAATGATGAACAAATAACTTTATTAAACAAATCCAATTCTAGCAACTTCAATCAGAAATTAAATAAGCCAGATATCAAATCGAAATTGTTGGAGTTATGATAAGTAGAAATCACATAAATGATAACTTTTGCTGATCATTTGACTTGGTTGCGTTTCATGGAAAGTTCAAAGTCTTAAGAACAAAACTGAGAAATTTTTCTTTCAAAGAAAATGACCTTACTTGTTGAGATCATCAATCTCTGAATACAGATGCTGAATGAACATTTGAGCCATGTCATGACAAAACCAACATAATGCATTTGCGACCAGCATGGATCCAGACCAGCCTGCGCATCCGCGCAGTCTGATCAGGATCCATGCTGTTCGCTATCAGTTTCTCTACTTGTTACAGGGTTTGTAAGCGAACTGCATGGATCCTGATCAGACTGCACGGATGTGCAGGCTGGTCTGGATCCATACTGGTCGCAAACGCATTATGTTGGTTTTGTCATGACGCGGCTCATTTACACATTGCGGATTGAAGTGTATACCATCGTATTTGTAACTTTTCTCAGGGGAATGACTTAAATAAAAGTCTAAAAACTTTTACTAATGATGTAAATATTTATTTAAATGGTTTTTAGTTAGTCCTAATTGTTTTCGTAAGTCCTAGGACTTCAGATATTTTGCACTAAGGACTTTCTATAAAATGCAACCAAGTTCCCTATGAGCATTATAGTTACTTTAAGATCTACAAATACTATACAATTCAATAATAACAAGCAATTATCATAGTATTGCAAGCAATACATAAGTCCCCTACCGGTTAGAACCCCAGCAACATTCTGAAGGGCCATTGGCCATTATCTTATGTTTCTATTTTAAGTAAATTTGTTGAAAAAGTTCTTTAAAAGTGATCACAGGAAACAGTTTTTATGTACAGACAGACAGACGGACTGAAGGACATTCTAAAGTTATTTTTTAAACATCCCTGTTATCAAAATATAACATTTTTAAAAGCAAAATTTTTAAAAAGGAGATAACTCTTGAAATAAAGATGCAAGATGTCATACATGATGTGAGTGTAACAAAGAACAATTAGTAATTAAGGTATGAATAATGAATGTTTATTTTGAATTTGAAGTAAATGAAAGTTAAAAGAACGAATAGGAAAAATTAAAAGTTTAAGGAGAAGATTATTCTGGAAATATGGATGCTAGATTTATAAACCTTGTCATAATTATTATTATGATGTGGGAGTTTGAAGAAAATCCTATCATGATTGAAGAAGTTGGAGTAAAAATTACCAATTTCTCAAAACAAGAGGGCCATGATGGCCCTGAGGTCGCTCACCTGTATATAGCCCCCCCCACACACACACACATAAGAAGATGTTTCATGCTAAACATCTAAGCTCTAGCTCATTGGGCTTTTTAAAAGAAGATTTTTTAAGTTCTTACTATACACATATAGTTAAAAACAATGACACCCCTGGGGCGGGGCCAGTTTTGACCCCAGGGCTTTTATTTGAACAAACTTGAACTTGAACACACTTACTAGAAGATGTTTCATGCTTAATATCTAAACTCTAGCTATTTGGGTTTTTTCAAAGAAGATTTTAAGTTTTTGCTATACACTAAGTTTTTGCTATACACAAATAAGGAAAATCAATGACCCCTGGGGCGGGGCCAATTTTGACTCCAGGGCTTTTATTTGAACAAACTTTGTAGACACTTACTAGAAGATGTTTCATGTTTAATATCTAAACTCTAGCTATTTGGGTTTTTTCAAAAATTTTTTTTTAAGTTTTTGCTATACACATATAAGGAAAATCAATGACCCCCGGGGCGGGGCCAATTTTGACCCCAGGGCTTTTATTTGAACAAACTTGGTAGACACCTATTAGAACATGTTTGATGCTAAATATCTTAGCTCTAGCTCTTTGAGTTCTTTAAAAGAAAATTTTTTAAGTTTTTACTACACACATATAATGAAAAACAATGATCTACTCCCCCCCCCTGTCAGGGCCAATTTTAATCCAGGGGCTTTTATTTGCACAAACTTGGTAGACACCAATAAGAAGATGTTTCATGGTAAACATCTAAGCTCTAGCTCATTGGGTTTTTTAAAAGAAGATTTTTTAAGTTTTTACTATACACATATAGTTAAAAACAATGACACCCCTGGGGTGGGGCCAGTTTTGACCCCAGGGCTTTTATTTGAACAAACTTTGTAGACACTCACTAGAAGATGTTTCATGCTAAATATCTAAATTCCAGCTATTTGGGTTTTTTCAAAGAAGATTTTAAGTTTTTGCTATACACATATAAGGAAAATCAATGACCCCCGGGGCGGGGCCAATTTTGACCCCAGGGCTTTTATTTGAACAAACTTGGTAGACACCTATTAGAACATGTTTGATGCTAAATATCTTAGCTCCAGCTCTTTTGAGTTCTTTAAAAGAAGATTTTTTAAGTTTTTACTATATGCATATAGGGAAAATCAATGACCCCCTGGGGCGGGGCCAATTTTGACCCCAGGGCTTTTATTTGAACAAATTTGGTAGACACTCATTAGAACATGTTTCATGCTAAATATCTTAGGTCTAGCTCTTTGGGTTCTTTAAAAGAAGATTTTTTAAGTTTCTACTATATGCATATAGGGAAAATCAATGACCCCCTGGGGCGGGGCCAATTTTAACCCCAGGGCTTTTATTTGAACAAACTTGGTAGACACTTACTAGAAGATGTGTCATGCCAAATATCTAAGCTGTAGCTCTTAGGGTTTTTTAAAAGAAGATATTTAAAGTTTTTTCTTTCGGTTGCCATGGCAACCAAAGTTCTGCATGGAATTAAATTAATGTGAACAATTTTTAAAGGTGACCACCAGAGGAACATTCCTGTGAAGTTTGGATGAAATTGGCCTAATGGTTTATGAGGAGATGTCATTTAAAGTAAAAGTTTACGGACGGACGACGGACGACGGCCGGACGCCGGACGAAAAGCGATCACAAAAGCTCACCCTGTCACTTTGTGACAGGTGAGCTAAAAAGTCTAAGTACAAAAAGGGGCATAATTCTGGAAATAGTTAGGGAGGTAATTCTGATAAATTTTGTCCTAGAGTTATAAACATTGTCACATATGATGTGGTTGATGACTAGCAACTTATATTTAAAGTTTGAAGAAAATACCTTAAGAAATAAAGAACTTGTAGTGAAAAAACTTAAAAACTAGAATCAGAAATCTTGAAATTCAGTCTATTTGTTGCCATAGCAACCAGAATTTTCAACATAGGAAGATAAGAAAAGGATGTTCATAATTTCTATACTGCAATCTACCCATATGTCAAGTTTCATAAAAAATATTTTCAATACTTTTAGCGTTATCACTGGATCCAGGTTATGTGTAAAATTTGCCATATTTTCAGTCTATTTGTTGCCATAGCAACCACAATTTTCAACATAGGAAAAAAAGAAAACAACGTGCATAATCTCCATAATGCCATCTATCCATATATCAAGTTTCATAAAAATATTGTCAGTACTTTTTGTGTTATCGCAGGATCCAGGTTATGTGTAAAATTTGCCATATTTTCAGTCTATTTGTTGCCATAGCAACCAGAATTTTCAGCATAGGAAAAAAAGAAAACAACGTGCAAAATCTACATACTGCCATCTATCTACATATTAAGTTTCATTAAAATATTTTCAGTACTTTTTGTGTTATCGCGGGATCCAGGTTATGTGTAAAATTTGTCATATTTTCAGTCTATTTGTTGCCATAGCAACCAGAATTTTCAACATAGGAAGAAAAGAAAAAGACGTGCATAATCTCCATACTGCCATCTATCCATATATCAAGTTTCATTAAAATATTTTCAGTACTTTTTGCGTTATCGCGGGATCCAGTTTTGTGGACTGACGGACTGACGGACGGACAGACGGACGGAGGGTAAACCTAAAGTCTCCTCCGGTAAACCGGTAGGGGACTAATAAAATATGACAATAAGCAATAAGGCAAGAAACGAGTGACTATCATTTTGTGAAAAAAGTAGACTCAAATTCATGAAGCTCTCTAAGTGCATTCATATGATACAAGTATATATGATAAAGTTGTGTCCCTTGATTAGCTTCAGGTAAACTATTTATTTATATATACAAAAAATGAAAATACAATATCTTAATTGGATTAATTTTGAGAGCACTTATCACACACAATTATTGCACGGTTATGGAATTCACATGACAACCTAAGACGAAAAAATGAGGACAATCCTCACCAAAGGCCACAATAATGTCTTGTCCAGATATTTTTTTTCAAGAATGATAAAGATCTTTATTTTGGCTTTGACAAAAATGTTGATTATGTACATGTAGTTTTTAAAAGAACAAAAGCAGAAAAACACAGACACATGGATGGAAAAGACAATTTCTAAAGGGATGTGAGGGTTGTCCTTTTTTTTATTATCATAATTACCTCCCTTAACATCAAATTAAAGTTTACTCTGGCTAAACATTAAGCAAATTTCAACAAGATTATACTGTAAAAACGATTTTATACATGTTGCTTGTTGTATATATACATGCATTCTTTTAATCATTTATATTGACTGTTTTATAAAATTTATTTACAAGCACATATTTTTTTAACAATTGTGTTTCAACCAATATCCTTTTAAGTGTTAGGATTAGAACGCTATCTCCAAAGCAATCATTGCCTCTTTTATGTTTCTTTTCAATTCATTTACAATACTATAAAAGGTTGTTACTAACACCTTATAGGTAACCAAATCTTTTGTTATGTAATATGGTTCATACAATTATGTAGAGCTTGGACAGCAATGAACCAACATGACATAACAAAAGAGAAGATTTGGTTACCAGTATTAAAAGGTGTTTACAAATAACATAAAAAGAAAGAAACATGTATAAACTCGTAGTTACAATACAATCCTGCCAGTATTACATGTATAATGATTTAATCCTATAAATTGATAATAAACTTTTTAAAATCATAAGGTAAATTTTTGTCTCAAAATTGGTAATAATTGTCAATTTTATTATACTGTAACAGCAATCTTTCACCTTTAAACACCTGCTTTTTGTGTAATAAATTTGCCCAGCATTGAAATTGGAACAGTCTATTCAAAGTTAAAGGGATTTCAATAACAAAATATAAAAACTGTGCTATCAAAATTACAGTCAGTCAGTCTTGTCTGACTTCAAAAATATGCTCTATAAATAATAATGTACTGGTGGAAAAAGGCTACTTACATTGTATTTCCTGAGTGAAAGTTTTAGGCAAAATTTGTGATATGAATCATATTTTACAGTTAATTAAATAAATCATGTTTTGAATCAATTATAGAATGTACTGAATCAATGTCATTCTCAAGAAGTAAAATAAAGTTTCATTTTCATTTTGGCGGTGTATGTACAAACATTATCAGGGAGTAAAAAAAACCCACATAATTATAGCAGTTGCTTTTTCTTGAAATAAAATAACCAGTATGTTTTCTTATATAAATACGAGTAAATTAAATAATTAATTTAGTATTTATTAGTTAATTAATTAAGTACTAATAGTCTAATTAGTTAATTAATTAAGGCTTTCTCAATTG
Organism: Ruditapes philippinarum; assembly: GCF_026571515.1. Lineage (NCBI taxonomy): Eukaryota > Metazoa > Mollusca > Bivalvia > Venerida > Veneridae > Ruditapes > Ruditapes philippinarum. The sequence goes on along the minus strand of NW_026852422.1, from coordinate 7,502 downwards.
CAAAAAAAAATCAGAAGATTTAATAATTCTGTCAGAAGCCAATTCTAAAATATTTAAGCAAATTTACCACTTTACTGACAAAATCGAAGGTCGACCAATAATACAGCATATACAGTGAGAAAAAAAACAATGTTCTTATTTTCATACCATTGTATTCAATGGTTGGCCATCATCTCATACACATTTATTACATCCAAAATTTGACTGAGTGATAAAATGTACAAGAAATTACTACATATTACATACATACATCACAGTTCAGATAGAGAAATCACAGAGAGAAACACAAATCAATCAACAATAAAAACATTAGCCAGTTGTTTTTTTACATATGAGCCATGTCACGACAAAACCAACATAATGGGTTTGCGACCAGCTTGGATCCAGACCAGCCTGCCATCTGTGCTGTTCACTTAAAAACCCTATTGCAGGTAGAGAAACTGATAGCGAACAGCATGGATCCTGATCAGACTGTGCGGATGTGCAGGCTGGTCTGGATCCATGCTGATCGCAAACCCATTTTGTTGGTTTTGTCATGTCGCGGCTCATATTTATGTACAACATCAAAATATCATCAAAATAACAAAAGACCCGAGTCCTATCCTTAACAACAATGGTTAAAGAAAACAACTTATCTCGTATTTAATCATTATTTAATCAGTCAAGTTCAAGTATTCTGCCATAATTTCTAATACCATTAATACTATAAAAACAATGAAGTTCTTACATTTTTGTTTTGCAGGTACAACTTACTGTTTGCTTTAATCCTAAGATTATGCAAAATCAAACCATGAATTTATTTGTTAATGTCCTTTCGCCCCACACAATAATATATATACATGTAAAATTTATCAAAGTCCCATCCATCCTTCTTTGGATTTCATTTATAATGTTACACAAAGATGACACATGTATGATTCAAACATGTGTCAAAGTTGGACAATTTTAAATGTTTTTTTCTGTTTGGTTTTTACATCAAACCGACACAGTATAAGTCACATAATTTATGTCCACTTTCCAGCTGTACTCAGGTTGAGTAAGATGTCAGGTGCCATTTTGTGCATTAATAATTATTCTAGACACAAACAGCCACCTGAGTACAACCACCAACATTCCATAAGTTAGCTGCATAGCTTCCTCACATGAAAGAATCCAAAGTCCCTGTCAATATTCGAAACGCACAGTGGTGTGTGGCAAGTGGATTGAAGTAAACAACCTTAACCACCCTGCCACAGATGCCCCAAATTTTAAATAAATACTAATTATTAATTAATTCTACTAACTTTTCTTATATTGTCCAAGACCTGTCTTTAAGACCCAGCCAAAACAATAGTAAGAACTTGTGGAACAGCTTGACAGGTGCCCTCTCAAAACAGGGACATTTAACTGAATATACTTTTGTATGATTTTTTGTTTTGTTCGGTTTTATCATCTGCAACAACATAATTTAGGTCATATTGCGCCAAAACAGGAAAGATGAATTTGGCTAACCTCGGGTGTTACAAACTTTAAGCAACACCAGGGGTCAGTACCACCTCACCTGCTGGAACTTAGAGATGCAAAGACTTCTATGAAAATGAGAATTTTAGAATTCAAACTACATAAAGCTGACCCTGAGAGGCAAATGAGCACTTTTCAATATGATAGAATGTATTTCAAAAATAGAAAATATTGAAAATTCCACTAAAATATTTAGAGCTTACTTAGAAAATACTCTATGTTGTTATTAATATGATATAATTTGACGTCAAATTAAATATTTTCACTTTTAGAATTTGCAATCTTTTGAAAAGTTCATCAGTTTTTAACTAAAACTTGAGATGTGCTTTTATATTTGGTTGAAAAAGAAAATACATGAAATTATGCACTGTTCAATACAATATCAAAATTTATGAACATTATTCAATGTAATTTACATGTATAAAACATTGAAAGATAAAAAATATTTTACAAAATAATGTTTTTCTTCTCACACCAAAATTTCACATGTACAATTTCCACATCATTTTCATATGCAAAAAAAAATACTGGTTTTTGTTTTGTCACAGTTTTAACAACCTGACTTTCAAAATACTTCCACATAGCACTATAATTAATTAAAAGCTTATAATTCTAATAATAGAACAAAATCAGTACATTTGTTACTCATATTTACCATCTGACCTTCAACCTCATATCTTGTTTCAAGGTCTCTTAGCCATCATAACTTCCCTTGCAAGACATTGACACAACAAAAGGTCGATCAGCTCCTGCTCTTAGACATCATTGCTAAATATTAACCTTTGACCTTAAATTTGTGGCCTTGACCTTACGAGTTTCATGTTTCTTCAGCTTCCCTTACTTGGCCGATCAACTAAGAAATAAGTCACCATTTCTCCTTTCCCTTTTACTGTAACCATACCCCGGCATTCCAGCATGTATCCCAGAGGTTCAAGAATATTGTACATGTCCTGTGTTACCTGTAAAGAGAAATGTTTATCTCAATAAATAACAGATTTTTTTGATTTTTTACTAGTTCAATAAATTGCAGCCTATATCTTAATAAACTGAAGTATCTTTCTCAATAAATTGAAGTGCTTTTTTCAATAAATTACAGTATCTATCGATAAAAATTGCAGTATTAATCTCAACAAATTGAAGTGTTTATGTCAATAAACTGCAGTGTTTATTTCATTAAATTGCATTGTTTATCTCATTAAATTGCAGTGTTTATTTCCATAAATTGCAATGTTTAATATCACACTACATGTATTTAGATATTAATTGACATCATTTTCTAAATTTGCTAGTTGCTATTAGAATACTGGATGTTCTAATTCTCAAAGACGTATCCATGACATAGATAATCAACCCTTCATCCCTTGAATTTCTAACATAGACTTGTCCAGCTTCCACTGTTTGGAACTGTCTATTATCAATTTTGGGGATGTCAAGACGAAAATTTTAAGTCAGCAAATGAGTTTAGAGCCTCAGGTCAGACTGTATGGATGTGTTGGCTGGCCTGGCTCTATACTGGTGCCTAAGGCTGATCATTTTAGGTTTGAGTAGAGGTAAAGTTAACATTATCACACCTGTATACAGTCAGATACACCTGTACTGTCCATCCTGCTAGCCACATTCACTGTATTACCCCATATATCATAGTGAGGCTTCTTGGCTCCTATAACACCTGCCACAGCTGGACCCACATTCATTCCTGAAAACAATTACCTTAAATATATTCAGGCTTTATAATATATGAAAAAGTCATCTCTGACATTGTGGGTCACACCAAAAAAAACAACAAAAAAACCCAGCACATCTTGAATACTTGAATGGTCTATTTTGTATATTTGTGAGTATATTATTAAGGAATTCCGATTTGTTTGTATGATTTTGTATGTTTTCCTTTATTGTATTCATTATGCAATACGACTTATAATGATTGAAGACAATCATTTTTATAAGGACAGGTGATGTGTAACATAGCATTTCCTTGGTCAAAATGCTTTTATTGCATTAATTATTAAAACCTCAATAATTTCAATATTTAAAGTTTTAACAGTCATAAAAAGAATTTCCTGTCTATAAATATTTTGATATAAATAACTTTTAATCTTAAGTAATTTATTTCTTCACAGTGATGGAAAGTTATAAATATAGAATAAAGATATATATTGTCCATATATATAAAGTTTCACAGCTAGCACCTGAATTTGCCTAAGTTATTTTTTCTTATATATTTTCAAAGTTAAGACTACAACCATTAATATACATCCAAAGTTAATAATAAGACTTCTTCAAAAAATTATTCATAAGACTAATTCAATATATGAAAATTAGTAAAATAAATTGAGAAAATGTTGTCATAGTATTAAATTAAGCTTTAAGCTAATTATTAGCAATAAATGCCATAAGAGTATCATGTAATGCTTGTTAACTTAGATAAATAGACTTGGAATTAGATAATCTGCCTTAATAAAGCCATAAAGAATTAAAATAAAAAGGTGAAAATATTTCCTTTTGACCACTATATATATGACATGTTTACACTGGAATAAATCAGTTGAGTTTGTTTGATTGGGTTTTACATCATACCGACACAGTAAAGGTCATACTGTATATGGTGTTTTTCCAGCTTTACTGGTGAAGGAAGACGTCAGGTGCCCTTCCGTGAATTATTTCAAGCACAAACAGGCACCTGTGTATAGAATCTAAAAATTATTTATATAAAAATATTTATGTAACATGATACTTAAGTGTCAAGCTTGCATACCTATCCTCATTTTAAAATTATTGAAGGAGTGTTCATTAACACTTCTCAGCTGTTCCTGTATTGAAAAAGCGTACTCAGTCAGGGCCACTACATGACTCATATCATTAAAGCTGGTTTCAGGTGTGAGCCCACTGGCTGCCATGTATGTGTAGCCAATAGTCTTGATCTTTTCTATACATTTGAATTTCCTTTCCTCCAAAATCTGCAATACATTTCAAATCATTTCATACATCTAATAATTATCAGAGACGGTAACTTGGCTCTATGCTGGTGACACAATCACAGCAATAATAACTGTAAGTAAACTTAATAAACTTGATACTATATAAAGAAATAAAATTGCCTATGATTTCAACTGATTATGAGTGTCGAATGACCAATTATTTAAGTTTGTGGCCCAAAGCGGAAAACTCAAAATCAGTCCATTGAACAATATATTGTCTGAGTATGTGCACAAAATGAAACAATGACGTTACATTTAACGTCATTAAAACAACGAGCTGTAAAAGTTAAAGTAAGTTTTAAGCACAAATTAATGAAAGAAATATCAAATTAATTTTTAAAAATGCTACTAAATTATATCTAATCAAGTGTATTAAAGACATTAATACATGTCAAAGATGGCCCAGAAAGTAATAATCGGCCCTGAAATGAATAAATTGTCCTTCCAGGGCATTATTCATTTTGCTGGCCAATTTTCATCTTTACGGACCTACTCTGCTGGTATTTATCTCTTGATTTCAATGGTTTTAAAAAATTTATTCTAAAAATAACAAAACATCATCTAATCTAAAAAATTTAATTGTTTCTGAGCCATTACTTTTTGTACTTGATTAGATAAAGGTACTCTCAACAACTTAGCTAATCTTAAAAATCTCAGCAATTGAAGTTCTTCTTTTATAATACATTATTTTATATTGTTCAGTATTGTCAATAATCTAATGCCGAAAATTTTGAAAATATAACATATTCCAGAAATAACCCATTTGCTACGATATTGGCTGATGTTACAATTTGTTTTGTGGTGGGAAAGAATTACAGTAAGACTACCTTAAAGTAGGTCATGTATAAATACAAATGTACTACCTCATCAAAGTCTGCTATAATCTCATTTAAGAGCCTGAGACATTCTACTCCCTCGTTGTTGCCTTCCAATTCAATGTAAAACTCTGAGAAATTTGTGATAGATGCAAACATTACACAGGTACATTCACTGTCACTGTAGTACATATCCTGAAATAAATGTACAGTGTACAATGGGCAAAATTATGATGTACACATATCCTGAAATAAATGTTCAGTGTACAGTGGCAAAATCATGAAGTACACATATCCTGAAATAGATGTACAGTGTACAATGGGCAAAATTATGATGTACACAACAAAATAAATGTACAGTGTACAATGGACAAAATCATGAAGTAGACATATCCTGAAATATATGTAAAGTGTACAATTGGCAAAATTATTATGAACACATTATGAAATAAATGTACAGTGTACAATTAGCAAAATTATGATGTACACATATCCTGAAATAAATGTACAATGGGCAAAGTTATGATGTACACATATCATGAAATAAATGTACAGTGTACAATAATTAATGTACAATGGGCAAAACTATTATGTACACATATTCTGAAATTAATGTACAGTGTATAATGGTCAAAATTATGATGTACACATATCATGAAATAAATAAACAGTGAACAATGGGCAAAATCTGTGTACAATCCTTTTAAGCTTTTGAAAATTCAGTTGAGTTCTTGTAAAAAGAAAATTTGCAATTTGCAAACATTTCAAAAAAATTTACAAAAAAATTTACAAAACACAATAGTTTATTAACAAAATGCATTTAGTTTACTACAAACCTCCTCTTTATTTCCTCGTTTGAGGAAATGTTGAGCAACATGTAGTGGTAATATATTGGCAACTAGTTTCAGATTGTAAGCTCTCAAACTCTCCATCTCCTCTTTCTCTTCTGTTGCCTGAAATCATAACCCCATTTATCACATAACCTTGCTTATTTTGGGGCTCCTTAATGCTCAGGTATTGCACACCCATGCATATATTTTAATGTGACGTCATTAACGTTATTTATCACAAACCCATGCCGATTTTGCAGCTCCGTAAAACTGGTATTGCACGGTCATGCATATATTTTGACGTCACTTCATTAATGTTTTTTTATTACATACCCGTGCCAATGTTGCGGCTCCGAAAAAATGATATTGCCTTGCCATGCATATATTTTGATGTGACATCATTTTTTTTTCATATAAACATAGCGTTAAGATGCGCTATTAATGTAAACGTTATTTTACAAGCGCATCAATGAAAATGTTTCTTTATCACTTAAAATGGTCTTTATTTTGGGTATGTGATAAATAGAATATTAAATTTGTGTAAGTTCATTACTACATTTATTGGAACCATTCAATAGAAAAATATTTATAATGCTCGCCAGAGGCACACATAATATAATTTTAATCAACTTGTTCAATAAATTCAGTATTAAACTGACACTCATTCAATATCCTCTTTATGTCAAATACACACACAAATTTTATGGTTACGGTTCATACAGAATTTATTGTTGTTTCATTAGTTCAAACATATTTTAGTTGTCAGAAAATAATATACACACATTACAATTTACAATATACACAAAGCAATTCTTTAATATTCTTATATATATGATAAGAATGAAAGACAAAGTGTATTGTGAAATTTTTTCTCCTTTTAATTGATTGTGTTACAGGAAGCTTATATAAGCTATAATAGACACACTTTTGAATCAGGACTAAAAACCTTGGACTCTGACAAATCCATTTGGCAGATCTAACAACTGAGTTATATTACCACTATATATAACACATATTCACCAATATTAGTCAACAGTTCTATACAGTGACAAATGAAAGTCCTAAATTCAACTGAAATCTTTTATTCAATCACAAAATACAAAATTTTAGCTACCAATAATTACAGAGTGAGATCAGACATGCATATACATGCTGACTTTGCTCTATTGTAGGCAATTTTAAGGTACATTTTTATTGTATCTTTAATGATCATAAAATGATAACCATGAGCTATACCTGAACTTTCCACAGGAAGTCTAGCCTAGCTGTAGACTCCACTTGTTGAGCATGGATGAACAGTATAAAAGTGAACACAATAAGTATTACTATTGTCTCCCATTTCTGTGGAATATTAGTTGTTGGCTCACCCATCTCTTTCC
>NW_026852421.1:0-16083 GCF_026571515.1 Ruditapes philippinarum | reverse complement strand
AAAAATTTTAAAATTCCATGTTACTACATTTTCAAAATTTAAAATTAAACAGGGTCAGCCCAAATTTTCACACAGTCAAAAGTTAATGCCAAATTAATTTTAAAATTTAAAAATAGTTATTCCCCTCCCAGCATAAAATTTCTGTTTTAAAATATCACTCGCTTGATATAATGAAAGTATTTAATTAAGAATTTAAGTTCAAAAAGTAAAAACAAAATTGAGTGAACCAAAAACGTTGTCTACTAGATCCGCCGCCAATCTTAGTAAGATCTTTAAAGATTGTCCCGCCATTGTCCCCGCACTTCAAAAGGTTCAAAAAACGACTCTTCCATTTTGAAGAAAGAAATTTGGACTGATCATCGATAACTATATTTCTTTTTCCCCCTCTCCTATTAATAATCCTCTTAATTTTTTAAACCCTGAACCGGACTGTTCTTTAGGTAATAGGTTTTTTTAACCTGGTTTAAATTTTAAGAGTTGGAATTTATTCTGTACAATATGGAAATAAAAAGATTGAGGTACCAGAAGAGAGGTAAGAGCATTGTCATACTGCACTGCGGGGCAACAGACAATATACTGGTTTAAAAGTTATCACTGTAGTTGCCAGCAGTTTAAGAGGGGTTAAGGTGGGAAATGTTACAACAGTACTTGTTGATTTCTTGGGCGTTCTTAAAAGTTTTCTTTTTTTTTTTTTCTGAAGCCCCCTTTAAAGAATTCTTTCCCCTTCATTTCCCTGATAAAAAAAAGAATTATTTTAAATATATTATATTTTAAAATTAAGAGCTTAAAATTGATAAAAAAAAACAAGTTTGGAAATTTAAATAAACATCATTGAATGATTTGTCTTTTTAATTTGTCCCCAATTAAAATAATTTAAATTTGGGGAAAGGTCCTTTTAGGGGAAAAAAATTTAAAAGTTTTGGTTTAGGGAAACAAAAGTATTTTTTTTTCCCATTTGTTTTTTAAAAGGGAAAATACCAGTTTCAGAGATTAAAATTTATAACAAAAAATGTTTTTGATATTCTGGGACACAATTTTTAAACTGAATTCCCCTTTTTTCCCAATCTCTAAGGGGGCCTCATAACCAAAAAACTTTCTGGTCGGGCTTTCAAATAACGTTTTAAAGAAACGGGGGTTGGCCAAAGGGGTTACGGGGTTTACGCCAAAACTTTGTTGGAACCCCCCCATTTTAAACCCACCCAAGCGGGGCCCGGAAAAAAAATTTTTTGAAAAAATTTCCAAAAAAGTTCCCCACTCAGACAGCTTTCCTTAAAAACTTTTAAATCTCAAACGTTTTAAAAGAACTTTCAGGGAAATGTTTGATTAATTTTTCCCGACCCTTTTGCCCCCAGTTTTTGCTACCCGTTATTCCAGTCGTTACTAAAATCGAGGGCTTGGTTGTTACAAATCGTGGGTTTTTTTCAAGGGGAACGCCCGACGGGCGCCCTTTTTCAACGACCGCTGAACGGGTCTTCCCAAGCGCAACAAAACGTGTTACTAAAGGTAAACGAACGTCCTTTTGGCGTCAATTGAGCGTCTTTTGAGCCGTTCATTCGACCGTTTCAACGAACGTCAATATGCATATGTAAAAAGCAATGTTCATTTGATTTTGGTTATCGTAGGGAACACTTACTATGGAAGATCCGAAAGATCGAGTAAGCTTAAATGTTTGCTATAGCCAAGCTTCAAGTAGATGTACTGAAACTTAAACAAATATCTGAACATATTGAGGGAATTCATCCGTAGAAAAGAGCCTGACACTCATCCATAGAGAAGAAGACCCCGGAGAAGAACGACAGTGTTGACGAAATCATAATATAAAGACGTCAAGGATTTGGAAAATCAACATGTAGCAAGTAGAGTCATCACCACAATCTTTTTTTTTTCTTGCGTCATGGATGCTGAAAATTTAAAATGCTCACAAGAGCAACTAATTTCACTATGAAATTTCCAGCGTTCTGTGTCGTTAAGCCGTAAAAAAACACGCCATCAAGACGCTATTCTGCCGTAATTCACGCGTTAGTCACACGCTCTCAACGCTCGTCAGGCGTTGACAAATAGTTCGTCCCGCGCCAGTTGCACGTTAGCACACGATTATGGGTTTCAGACTAATCTTACTTGGTCGCTGTTACACGCTTAATAAATTAAGTTTCTTGTGCGTTAAACACACGCTAGTTATGCGTTAGATGCACGTTAATCACACGCTAGATGTGTCAATGTCATTTAAGAACGTTCAAAATTAATTTGAACGATTGAAACGTTCAGAGAGCTTTGACCAGAACGTCATGGTGTGTCGGACTCTTACTCTTACACGCCTTGTTGATGTGAAGATATTTTCCACTGGCCCTTTTTTATTTGTCATGCGTTCATGAAATATGAATTAAGAAGTTTTTTTAAAGATGTACGCAATTCGATCCTGACCTTTCGGAATATCGCTGTGTTATATGATTTATTCCCGTGCCATCAAAATTTACCGACTATATACATGGATTGGTCGCCTGGGTGCAATGCAATCACCTTAGTGTATTTTAATATTTTTTGTATTTATCATTTTAAAGGTACATTGTGTCTCAGAAGCGAATAGTCTTTCCTTCTTTAAAAAGGGCACCCAGTGAGTTGTACAACGTTTAGATAATGGTTTCAGGACGTTAACTGCATTTTACCTGAAGAAAGTATCGCTTACCCGCTTACACTGTCATAGAAGAATTAAAATGTAAACAAAATAATATTTTGACTTTCATACAAAATACTTAACTACTACTAGTATATCTGTACTAATTGCCAAAAAGCATAAGAAGTAACATATGGTTCCGGTAAATGGTTAATGAGCATTTTTGGAAACTATAACAGGACACCAAAAATGTTAAGCGTTACGGTTCTAATTAGAGCAGTTTGTAAGGGCCAAAATCTATAGCTGTGCCAGATTGTGTAATCCAGTCTTATGAATCTATAGCTGTGCCAGATTGTGTAATCCAGTCTAATGAATCTATAGCTGTGCCAGATTGTGTAATCCAGTCTAATGAATCTATAGCTGTGCCAGATTGTGTAATCCAGTCTAATGAATCTATAGCTGTGCCAGATTGTGTAATCCAGTCTAATGAATCTTGTCCATGATCATAGGAAAGATTGTTAAAGATGAAAACTTACAGAAGTAGATAAGATCAAAATTTGAATAATAGTTTCAAAATCATTTGTATTTTAAATGGATTTTAAGAAGAGTTTCAGCTGAAAAAACAATTTATTTTTATTCTTTTCTTAAAAGTATAGTCCTTTATATTTTTTTCTTAGTGGACCAATAAATAATAAGTACCTACTTCCTTAAAGAATCTAAGAGTAGAACAACACGTGTGACTGACCTGTAGGACATGATGGTCAATGACTGAGAATACTTAAAATACCTTTAAAACTATATACTTGCCATATATGTATTGTTACCAAATGTAGTTAATAAGATTTTAGGATAGCCATCCCCAGAGTTATATCAACGATATGATATATGTTTTTTACCGGAAAATCATTTTCTATCCTCTTTTAATGACTTATCTTTGTTCACATAAATACTCTCGGTCCATTATGTAACCTTGGACGTTTGGAAAGATATGTTATATTGATCAACCAAACTTAATCTATGCATGCACTATATAGATGTTCCTTTCTTAATAATTTGAATGATCTGCGACGTATGCAACATTTTTTTCATAAACATTTTTATTAGTCTTTTTTGCGGGAAAACACACGTAGGACAAAACCCACGGATGTAAAATGCCCAGGGCTACATATGGATCAAGAAAGTTACTGCCAGTGTTTATAGACTGCATAATATATCAGAGACAAAGATAATTAATTTTAATTTAAGTGAAATTTCAGTGGAGTATATAGAAGCTGCTTATCTCTCTGAATATATAAATAAAAGTTATTCCTATTTTTCTTTCAGATTTGACAGATTCCAGTGTTGTGAGTGGACTTGGTAAAACATGTGAGGTGTGTTTTAAAGTGTTCACGTCAAAGGCACATGTACGTCGTCACATGCCAGTCCACACGGGGGAGAAGCCATTTAAATGTTCGCACTGTGGTAGAGGATTTACACAGAAAGGTCATATGAGGGCTCATTATGTCTCTGTTCATATGAAAAAGTAATTATTCCAATAAAGTATAATAGTTTGCATAAATGTGTTGCATTGTCGAAAAATCTATTATATAATAATAGTGTTCTTGGTTATTTTTCTATTTTTTATCATACTTTAAAATCATTTTGTTTTTAGATTAGAGAAATATATGTATCAAAAATATATATCAAAAAGTTAAACTTAAAATGTTTTATAATAAAGAAATGCTTCGAAGTATTCACAATCAAGTCGGACTTTTGGATGTTTATTATAATACAAATATGACATAATTTACTTATTTTATCACCAAAATGATGCCCATTAATAACGGTAAAAAAGATTCATCAGCGATAAAGTTCAGTAACTGTCAACACAAACGCTTGGGTGTGGAGCTACCAAACGCCTTAAAATACAAATTAATTGTATATTTGTTAATCACAGCACATACATCATGAATATCAATAAAATCTAACAAACACTGTTTTGAAAAAAACAACAACAAAAAACAACGTTTTATCGTCTAGTATATAAAAAAATTATATTCTATTATGGACGCTTATAATATATTTCAGACGCTGAAAGGGCTATGGTAGGGATGGCCCTGTCTGTCTGTCTGTCTGCCAGTCCGTCCGTCTGCAACAAATAAGCGTCCACTGAACAACTTTTAAACAGCTGAAAATATTTTGAAATAACTAAGCACGATTGATCGTCATTAGGAAACGATGTGTAGCGCGCATGTATAGGTTCCTACTAGAAGATTAATATCATACTTAAAGGTCATATATAATCGTGTCGCACCATAAAAGTTTTTATATGTACTTGAAACAAATTATTATCACAATGGATGTTGACAGTATCTATATAAGCTTATCGCTTCATACACAATCGAACTAAAATGACTTCTGTATTAACTAAAGGAAGTACAGTCAGTCCAACATACACATTTAGCCACGTGATAGTGGAACAATCTCCTTAATGCCATTTTCAAGAATTGCCAAAAAACAGCCGGCGTTAAAAAGTCAACAATCTAATTAGCATGAAGATGATAAGTATTTATACGGAATAATATAGTCTTGAGAAAGTTACTATAACATAATTTTCCTTTTATTTTATACCTATAGATTAAAAAAAATCAACTGACTGAACGTTTAAAAGTTATATACTTTTCAAAAAAAATAAGATTCACAAATAACGGGTGAATACATCAACTTTTCAAAATATACCACGCCTTCTCGGATACCTAATGTCCAATGTTACGTCAAAGTAGAAAAAGTAGTCTTGCATTTCCATATAATTTTATGGCACTTACATAATTGACGGCGTGTCTTACCCGCTCTTTATTATTTTCTTGTATCATAGTTTGGCAAAAGGGAACGTGCTTTTATGTTTGACTATGATACAAAAGAGAAAGAACACCAAAACAATTGGCAATCTGATTAATACTCGGGGGCTACGCCCCCTCGTACAAATCAGATAGCCTCGTGTTTCGGTGCTCTTTCTATTACATATAATGATAACTTTTATTATGTTTTTTTTTCAGATTTAGTGTACCATAACGGCCTTTTGATTAAATAATCGTAATATTTGTTATCTGAAAAATAATATTTTCAATGCGAAAGGAAAGTTATGGGCTGTGAAAAATACATTAAAACTTCAAATATTCAATGTCACGTGTAATTGATCGATATATAATATTCAAGTTCGTTTGATAATAGACTAGGCTGATGGAAAGATTTGCCATGGGGAATTTGTTAAACCTATTACTGTTTAATATGCCTTGTCAATTTTATTGACTAAAGAAATAATATTTTATCACTTGTCGAGTCAAGAATTTCCGTTCATCTTAAGAAAACATTGAATATGATTTTTTTAATGCATGTACATTGTGTATTATATTCGTTTGAATTCTATTCATCACAATAGAAAATTGCATATGTTGTATTATTACTGCTTTGTTTGCATGTTTGAGCTGGGCTAGATCTTGCACTTATCCACTTGAAAAAGAAAGTAATTATTTAATGATTTAATTATCCCTATAACATTTTAATTTTTAAATTGAGCTAGACATTGCGCGATAAAGTCATTTTTAATGAATAGGAAAATATCATCATTTTGCATTTGTGCCATTTAACATACCTGGTACTTATTTGATATATATGTTTATATTATCCGTAAAATGCAGACCATCAAATGTTCACAGCTGGTTGATTTACGAGGGTATATAATACCACGGATAATTGACTCGGGATGTTATTTATACCAATGCTTTTAACATTATAAATAAATATTAAGAACATATAGGTGAAATGGCGTAGAAGAATGATTTATAAACTAATGTTTTAAACGAATGGATTGGTCAGAATAAGTTTTTGTTTTGTTTTGTTTCTATATAACCATAAGTGTTTTGGAATACAGTTCAATATGGTAAGGCCAAGGAATCGCAATTTAATCAATCTAGTCATGTATGTTCTATTTATAGCAATATGTACTCAGTGTTTAATTAATATTGTGGACAGTTTTGCACAATTCAGAGATCCATTGCTTGATAATGGAGAATACGCTCTGATAAGAGATCGTAAACAATTTATCTTTAATGAAGAAACAAATATCAAAAAGATTAATGACAAAAAAGCTGATAGTATGCCCGCACCAGGGACACAAATGGGACAAAAACAAATAGAACGTATCTTAAAAGTTTTACCTCAAAGGGGAAATCTGCTTGTTTGGGGGCTAGGCTACGATAGTCCATTCTGGCACAAGAGCACGCTTGGAAAAGTTATTTTCATAGAGTCCAACGGAGATTGGTTTGAAAATGTTACAAGTGCAAATCCTTATTTAGAAGCATATAAAGTAACGTATGATACGCATCAGGTCGATTCGTTTTATAAATATCTGTATCACCGAGAATTATGGCCAGATTTAGATCTACGGCCGCAATTACCGGAGTTTATTAGTGAAATCTTCTGGCACGTTATTATAGTTGACGCACCAAAAGGTTTTGGGGATGGACCAGGACGTTATCAGTCAATATATACATCATCTCTTCTTGCTGGGAAAGGTACGCATATCTTTGTTGATGATTTTGAACGGCGTGTAGAACATGAGTACGCCCTAAATATGCTTGGTCAACCTGTGGAGATTCTCGAGAGACCGGAAGTGGAAGGATTTGTTGTCCTTAATTTACAAGCTCACTTTATTAAAAGATGATCATGATTATCAGCGCACAGTCATAGAATTAACAAAGCTCATTTATTGTCTTGGAGAAAGAGAGTGAAATAACAATAGTTTATATTTATATATGTATTTATGAGTTTGGATTAATTAATTATTTGATAAGGGAATTCAGTTCATGGTGGTTGTAGTCTGACAAAATAGATTACAACAGCACATACCTGCAAATGAAATTGGAGATGGCATCATTGGGATCAATTATTTTAAATTGTAAAAGAAAGGCACAATTTTGTAGAAACTTTTTTTGTCATTTTACAGTCAAGTCTATCTATAATAACTGTTGAAAATAATGAACAAAATTGGTTCATTTTGTTTGGTTAAACCCCTGTCACACTAGGACGGCGTTCTCACGGCGTCCAAAGAAATTTCAGAACGCCAAGGTGAGCGCAGTAAGATCGCAAACATCACCGTAGCATCGCCGCAGCATCACAGTGACATCGCATAGAACGCCGACCGACGGCGCGCATTTTGAGCATGCTCAAAACAAACGCCGTCAATCGGCGTTCTGATTAGAGCGCAGTGGGATCGCAGTAAGGAAGCCGTAGCAACTCAATAGCATATCCTACAACGCAACAGGAGCGCCGTGAAAGCGCAAAACGATCGCCGAATGAACGCCTTTCTTAGTCATGGCGCTTGTACGGAGATTGTGCGGCGTCTCTATCGCGCCTATACTGCGTGTGTTTCTCAAAAGCTCTTACTACGACTTTACGGCACTGTCACGGCGACCACTGCGCTTTCAAGGCGATTCTACTGCGTTCATCTGATATTGCAGAATACAGTACAGTAGAATCCCTACTTAAGACCACTCCGGAAGTAAGATCACCCCTGTATTAAGACCAATTTTCAAAAGAACGAGATTTTCTGTCATTTATGTTAATGGAAGCACAGTTAAGACCACACCACTTATCCACTTTTAAGACCACCAGTTTCAGTTCCAATTCATTGTTTTATTTATCTAACCTAACTATTGAGACCACTGATATTCCAGTCAATACCTATTCAGATCACAAGTTTATTGTTATTCATCTGCTTGAATTCTCTAAAGCATGACACTTGATGCAACTTGTATAAAGGTGCGAAAATAAACTTCAGAGTGGTTTAATGTTATTTTCTGCTAATTTATTTTGTTAAAAATTAATTTCTTAATAAATAGGAATTATGTACATGAAACAAGACCTATGAAAAACAATCTTTAATATTAAATATCTTCAGACTTAAGTTCTTTAAATGGACTAAATATTATAACATCAGTTTATAGTAATATTTGAAGGTTATTATATTATTGTTTAAAAACATGTTTACACATAAAAATTAAAATAGAGTGGTCATGGAATATGTATGCCTTGATAATTATAGCCATAATTAAGACCATCCGCAATTAAGATCACTGTGACTTTAGTCTAGTCCTTTTGGTGGTCCCAATAGAGGGTTTCCACTGTATATATTTAAAACGTGTTTGCAAGTAAATGTCCTTTTAACAATGGGTGATGAACGACAGCAAGCTGCATTATTGCTTGCTTGCATGCAGTTGCACCAGGTACACGACTATTCAGAATCAGTGATATCTGGTATATGAAACACGATATAAACGCAGTGTTAACGCCGCGAGAGCTCCGTGTAAACTCCATTAAAGCGCAGTGGAAGCGCAAAGAACGCAGTAGAAGCGCAGTCCGAACGCAGACGATCGTCAATCAAAACGCCGTTGGAACGCGTTATAACGCCGTGGAAGCGATGTCATGATCGCCGTGAAGACGCCGTGAAGTCTCCATGTCATCAAAAATATCAGATTTTTCTTGCGATCTCGCGGCGCTTTGTTAAATTTAACAACGCCGTGCAAACGCAGTGAAAGCGCAGTCTAGTGTGACAGGGCCTTTATCTTCGGTTAAATTCATTTATTTCATGATACATTATTGTTTTGTTGCGATTTTGAAATGTGTTTTCATTCTTTATATATAAGTAATTATAATGTTTAAAGCATTACAGTACATATTTTTGAGATATTGTCATTATTTGAAATATAAACTGAGTATCAGTTCATGGTTTATAATAAAAAGCCCGGTACTTCCGAAGCGTGTAGTTTTCTGTATCAGATACTTAGCAATTGTTCTGTACATCAAGAAGCAGGCTTCATGACAAATATAAATTTTGAAGTCAACAGAAATAAACAAGTTTTATCATTGAATGTAAGGACTTTACGTCCGGGTATACAGTAAAAAATGTACTTATTTTGAAAAGCAATAATGAATAAAATCGTCAGTATAGAATTACTTTCCTTTCCAAACAAACGTCATCTAAAATGACAGATAAAGCACAATAATAATGAGATCAAAGAAAGAGCTTAAAGAAAATAAGACTTGATTCGTATTATAGCAATAACAAGGAACTGAATAAAATTACAAAATAAGTCTCTCAATAACAATATTATGAATATTACATTGTAGTAGTTGTATGGCCTATGTAAATGTTACAGATAAGATCAAATCGTATAACGGTACGTACAATTGGTAATGTCGACTGATTTCATGAATATGTCCATAAATACACCACGTCGGTAATTATATTTTACGTTTTAGATAAAAGAAAAAGAATTAATCATTCAATAAACGAAGGAATAAATCATTTTTAGCTCGACTTTTCTATGAAAAGGGGAGCTATCCTACTCGCCCCGGCGTCGGCGTCGGCGTTAGCGTTGGCGTCACACCTTGGTTAAGTTTTTCGTACCACCCCACTTTATTTCAGAAGTATTACAAGTATGGCTTTGAAACTTACCATACTTGTTCACCATCATAACCTCCATCTACAGACAAGAGTACATAACTCTGTCAAGGTTTTTGACAGAATTATGGCCCTTTTTTGACTTAGAAAGTGTATTGAGCTTGGTTAAGTTTTTTGTACCACCTCACTTTATTTCAAAACCATTGGAGGTATTGCTTTGAAACTGACCATACTTGTTTACCATCACGACCTTCATCAACAGACAAGAGGACATAACATCAAGGTTTTTGACAGAATTATGCCCCTTTTTGACTTAGAAAATACATTGAATATGGGTAAAATCCACTTATTGCCTTAACCCTTTGAGATATTGCTTTGAAACTTTTAATGCTATTTCACATCATTACCCCCATCTGTACGCAAGAGAAGGTAACTCTGTCAAGGATTTGTTTTAAAAATTAAGGCCTTTTATCGACTTAGAATCTTGGTTAAGTTTTTAGTACCAGTCCACTTTTTGACTGAACTGTTTGAGATATTAATTTGAAAGTTGGAATACTTGTTTACAATCATGATTCCCAAACATGTCCAGGAGAAGGTAATTCTGTCAAAGATTTTATTTGAATTATGGCCCTTAACTGTCAATGTTTTGTATTATAGGCAAGCACTAAAAAACTTAAAAAATCTAAAAAAATTCATTCCTATCCACTTGTTCACTTTACCATAAATTATGTCATATAAACATTGCTGTAATATTCAAGGGTATCAAACAACTAGTTCACTTTAAAAATACAGAGATTCTTGTATTGCCTTTTACTGCAAAAACTTTTTTTATTGGCAAGCAATAAAAAAGTCGAGCGCGCTGTCTTACGGACAGCTCTTGTTATAAATCCTTGTTAAGTCGATTTTAACAGTTAATATTATTTGAATAATATGTTGGTGAGAACAAGCGATCTTTTTCAATTTTCCAAGCATGCCAATGTTTCCCCTCAACTCTATAACAAAAAACATACATATATCCTGTTCCGAAATTTTAAGACATTATTTATACGGTAAATTCTTTTTTTTTTGTTAAAGTTACATTAAATAAATATGTAAAAATATTTTGCCGTCGGCCTAATAACCAAGCATTCTATTGTTTTATTAACCTTATTAACAGTATTGTTGTAAATCTCATCAATTATTGTTCATAAATTAAGATTTTAAACGGAAAACCCCACGGTAACACTAAAGTTCGTATACGAATTTTAACATGCAAATGAAGACTATAATCAGTTCATGTATGTGCTACGTCACAGTGTTATAGTTGCTATACAGAACACAGCAAATACGAGATTTTCATGTGCATACACACTTAAACCGTTTTAGCTTCACGGTGCACTTGGCATAACGTTCAGAAAAAGATAATCATCTCGTAAAAATATTAAATTTGTATAAAAACAACCGTTACAAAGCGTAAATATACCGTTATATTAGGACTGCTACTTATAACCATGTTTGTTGATTTAATATTGATGTACGGATGATCCGAAGGCGGAGTTTCTCATGCAAATTCCGATTTCGCCAATGAGGTCGCAGATGTTTATGCTTATAAAACTCATTTTGGTTGCCTTGACACCATAATAAGATCTGGAGTCGATATGAAACCAAATTTACTAATGAAATGTCGCTATTTCTGTTTTTAAAAAATTCATTTAATGTAGCTTTAAAATGTTATTCAAATCGTATATTATCATTCTCTTTTTTGTGTTCCATGGTTTATGGTTCATGTTAATTAATGGTTACATTTGACAACGAGAGCCTATAACTGATTTGAAACATTATATACCTTTCATTCGTAAACATTTTATCTATTGAAATAATCTATAATAAAATTTTAAGTAACCATCCTGATAAAATGCACCTGTTATAATTGACACATTTATACCTCCTTATTTCATAAATATATTCATAAAAATCCAAACGCTGAGCAGTAACTACAGAAACGCGTATTTTTTGCCTTCTTTAGAAATTGCAAACATGAGTTTTTCATCGTTTAAATAATGGATTTAGAGAATGCTTGTCAACTGAACAAAGTAGCACTGATTGTATAATATTTGCCATAAAAGTAGCAAAATGTAAACATAATATTAAATCACTATGCGTATCTGTACAAATTGCCAAAAAAGGTAATTTGTCAATGAGTAGTGTTTCGGAAACAATAACAATACACAACAAAGCTTTCAAGAAATAAAGATAAATTAAAGCTTTTCTCGCTAAGAATATTATTATTGATTTAAATTCGAAACAAAGCATACACAAATCAAATGGTTAGTTCAGTTTAAATGGCACCTATAATCACGCTTGTGGGTAATCTTACTAGAAATATCACCACTAAAGCTTAAAAGTCGATATACGACCTTTTCAGTGTTGCCCTCTTGAAAACTTGACGTGCTTACAGCGGTAGTAACGTATATAACCAGTAAAATGTTAGGCTTACATGTCGGCCCATGCAGCTTAATAGATTTTCAACATAAAATTTTGTTATTCAGTCCAAAGCAAGATATGTCCATTATACAAAATGAACAGAAGAACTGTTAATATACATGTATTATATTTATATATAAGTATCAGCATAAAATTAGAGATATCTACTATGGAAAAGAAAAAAATCAAAAACAAAACAAAAACAACAAACAAACAACATTCACACAAAAATAAACGCACGCACGCACGCACGCACTCACACACACACAAACACACACACACACACACACACACACACACACACACACAAAGAAACAAACTGGAAAAAATGGAAATCATATTCGACTCGTTGAAATATTTGAAGCAATGAAAATGTTGTTAAAGATAAAAAAGAACAAAGAGACATTGAAAATGCCATGATAAACCAAGGAGAAAGAAATAGACACCGCAAAGTACTGAAACGTAAAACAGAAGAAGTACATGTATATTTGGAAAATACTATGAATTGCCTAACAATAGAAGTAGACATAGAAAATGCTACGAAACGTCAAGTCATAAAAGGTAGACATAGAAAATGCTATATAAAGACAGACAAAAGAAGTAGACATTTAAATGCTTTAAAACGCTAAATAGTAGAATTAGACATCATAGTAGTAGTATTAGAAATACCATAAAACGCCGAACAGAAAGGTAGACATTGAAAATGCTATGAGCTAAACAGAAGAAATAGACGTTTAGAATGATAAATTTAAACGCCAAACAGCAAAAGAGGGAGTTGATAATGCTATAAACGCCAAACAGAAAAAGTACACATAAAAGCTGAAAGCGATAAAATGACTCTGAATAAAAAAAATGGAAATATAAAATACTATTAAACGCTAAACAGTAGAAAAAGGAAATGCTAAAAACGACAGACAAAGGAATAAGACACGTAAATGTTTTAAAACGCTAACAGAGAAAGTAGGCATTGGAAATGCTATTAAACGTCATACAGAAAAAATAAACACCCAAACAGAAGATTGGACATTAGAGATATTCAAGCGGTTTATTGGCGACGCCGGTGAGCGGCGTCGTCTATTATGGAATGCTTTTTATTTTTGCCTATGGAAGGAGCTGTTATTATTAGCAGTTAATTTCATGTTGTGTTAATTAGTTTTATTTTGATTCGTAAAAATCAAGTAAACAAATGTGTTGTTATATTTGTATTTAATAACTTTATGTAAAAAGCATGTGCATTGTGATATTATTTTCACGAAATTGCAGGTTAAGTTTAACAGCTTGTCCCTTAGTTTTAATGACAATACTAAAACCCGGATTTCGAATATCGTTGTGGTCTAGATTGAGGCCGTATCAGTTCATTCATTCATTTATACATTTTCAAAATTTTCCTACAAGAAGAAAGTTCACCTTCAATTGAGTAATTTATCCTTATTACATTTATCTGTTGCGCAGAATGGTTGTTTTTACAAAGTGTACCAGTATCCGGATGTTGAAAGCTATCCGATTTTCTGCAATTACTGCTGACACATGGCCATCTATTTTTTTATGAATACTTTACCATTAATTTGCATGGCTTGATAAAACTGAACCTGCAGCATTTCATAATTTTGCTGTTTAGGGTGTTCTTTTGGGTTTCAGGTTTTCTTTATTGTAAGGGGAAGTAACTCATGTTTACTAAATTATTTGTTCTTTTCTGTCTATCTTAGGTATTACTTATAATACTATTTTTGTTGTATATAATTCACCAGTTGTAAGGTCATCAAAAGCATGTTAATGTTAATGTTAGGATTTCATATTTATTTAATATAAACTGGGAATTATTAATGTTATGTGCATACATGTATATCTTAGACAGTAGTATATTGATATGTTGAGACTTATAATTTTTCTGCATTTAAAGAGATACAGTTATGTCATTATTATTAAAGGGATGAGACTTTCATTTAAAGTTATAAATGATAAAACATGTATTGATTGAAAATGTCCTTAAACTTGGATCAAGCAATATAATTAATAAAGTCTCAAAAAATCATATTCTGAATAGTTATTCTATTTTTTTTCTAACATGTGCATAGTTTGAAAAGGACAGCTTCTGTCTTATCTATTTGTAATGAAGGGACACCGGTCTCAACCTCCAGGTCTCCTGAGTCAACCCGACAAACAGACTGTACATAGAGTAGATTGTTACTTGCCCTTGAAAAAATTTGTGCACTAAATTTATAGTGGGTGATTTGTGCCACATGAAAACCAACATAGTACAAAAAGTAACTGGGCGCCAGATGAAAACATGAAAATACAATCTACCACAAAGTGGTTTGTTTGTTGCATTTTCATGTTTTTGCCCCGGTGCCCTTGATGCAAAATACAAATCAGCCTTCATATAATTTCTTATGTTGGTCACAGGTTTGAGTTCTGGTCAAGCTCAAGTTTTTCTCATCCTGTGACTGCATATAAGCATGAGTTCAATTTCCTATGCTCTGTAAACATAAGAAATTCACGAACACAAATCGATATAGTGGGGAAATATGTTGTGGTTTAGAACTGTTTCATTATTAAAGAGAAAATGTGTAGCAGGCCGGATAGCTCAGTTGGTCTTCTGAAAGTCATGGGTTCGAGTCATGGTCAGGCAGTTTCAGTCAGGGTTTAGAAGTGGTTTTTCAATTGACACATGTTTGATTCATTTAACAGATTGCATTATTTGAAATGGACAAAGGCAGTATTGCATGATACTTTTAGATCTACAAAGGGCATTTGATACAGTTGAACACACTATACTGCACATGAAGAAGTTGTTTTTCTTCTTCTTCATGAAACTTCAAGCATCTGCCATATATAATGACATTCTTACATGGTTTAAGTATTATCTCTGATAGTAGCTGGTTGATGTGGCTGGTACTCATTCTACTACTGCTCTGAGTACCTATGCTGTCCCCCTGATGTTCATTTTAGGTCCTCTTTTATGTCTAATATATGTCAATTACATGTCTTCAACCCTAAGCAGTAAGCTTTTATTATAATGCACAGGGACGAGTATCAGACCTTGGAAGAAAGAATATGGCCAGATTGATAAAAAACCTGTGTTCATCTTAAAAGTGTCAACAACCAAAATAAAATGTAAATAATGACCCCCTTTAAAAATATACTTCAAGTTGATAGTATATTTTTAAAGGGGATCATTATTTACATTTTTTTTTTGGTTTTTATAAACACAGTTTTTTTTATCAATCTGGTCATCTGGTCATATTGTTTCTTCCCAGGTCCGATACTCTGCCTGTGATTATATGCTGATGACTCAGGAATCCTTGTGTCTCATAAAATAAATCTGAAGAAATTCTTTCTTATAGCATAAGTCTTATAAGATTGCTTAATTGACTATAAATTGTCTTTGCATCTTGGCAAGACAGAGTCTATTCTTTTTTGGTTTAAGTTTCAAACTTAAAACTGACCCTAGCCTCCAGGTCACATGTAATGGTACTGCTATTAAGTACACATCTTTTGTTAAGTATTTAGGTGCAAATCTGGATCAAAATTCTTTTGGCGTCGCCCTTTGATGCTTTGCATCAATGAT
>NW_026852420.1:0-14216 GCF_026571515.1 Ruditapes philippinarum | reverse complement strand
CAAAAAGGGTTTAAAAGTCGAAGTAGTGAAACACATACACAAGTTATTTGCGGGTTAGGGGGAATCGGTAAAACAACGTTGGCAGTAGAATATGCATGGACATTTCAAACATTTTATCCTGGAGGTGTGTTTTGGATGTCAGCAGAAACAAATGAAGCATTGGAAGATTCTGTACAACGTCTTGCTATAGACACAAATACTGTTGGACAGAATGCTAAAGAAACGCTGGTTAAAACGCTTAAATGGTTGTCCTGTGTTCAAGAGAGTTGGCTGCTTGTTATCGACAACGTGGACATGGATGAAATTCAGGGAAGTGTGAAAGAAATACTTCTCTCACCTTGGAAAAGGGGTTCAAAGGGGCATATCATTATCACTTCTCGGAGAGAAGCAGAGAACGCAGAAGAGACATTCTATGTGAGATTGGACGACTGCATCTCTTTAGATGTTTTAAATAGGAACGAAAGTGTTGAATTTATGATGATACGTACAGGTCAGAGTGGTAAAATTGACGATAGTTTATTAGAATTAGCAGAAGAGCTCGGTGGACTTCCACTCGCTTTGGAGCAAGCGGCTGCTTACATAAAAGCTATACACTGTTCATTTGATGAGTATCTGAAGAAATTTAAACGGAAGAAATTAGGTGTACTCAAAGGAATAAGATCTCAATATGAGGTGTCCAAAGAACGCTTAGCGGTACGAACAACTTGGCAATTGAACTTTGAATACATTCAAAAACAATCTGAGGAAGATGGACTTAGAAATTCAGCAATAACTGTGATGGAAATTGCGGCCTTCCTATATGCTGACGATATCCCGATGATTATTTTAAATGTTGGCTCGCCAAACGTTCTTGATGAAGATCTACTCGACATTTTTGAAGAAGAAATGGGAATAAAGCAAGTTGCTGAAATACTATCACGATTTTCTTTGTTTAACAGATGCAGCACTAATAGCATGAGTGTGCATCGATTAGTTCAGGAGGTAATCCGACAGAATATTAAAGATGCAGAGAGAAATGCTTTCATCTTACAGTGTGCATCACGAATGGTCAATATGGCGTTAGAAAACACACAATCGCCAATGGATGCATTAAAAGAGGAAAATATAGGGAGAGCTTCCTTACAAATGTGGAGTAAGTTAGCACTCAATGCAAATACTCTAAAAACTTATCTGTTTGACTTCACTAAAAGAAATGAAACATCGAAACACATCTGCTTTAACATAGAAACAACAAGGATTTTACAAACAAGTGCAATATATCACAGTCTGTACCAAAGGCAGGACGAGGCCTTATCATGCCAGGCTCAAATGCTGAGTATTATACCAGCTCTTTCAATTTCAGAACGTGACTATAATTATCTGACTAGAATTAAGATACCTCTTCTACAGAATGATAGACTTATTCTTCAAAGTAGCATAACAATGGCTATAGCAGCTGAATCAGTTGCATCGTCAGATCCTAGTCAAGACCAAACTATCGCACTTTTAGATACGGAATCGTTGCACAAGATGGGGAATGATGCATTTAAGGAAGCAAGATACCAAGTTGCAATACAATGTTATTCTGAGGCGATCACAGCAAGTAATGAAAACATTGACATAACAAAGTATCTATCAAACAGAAGTCTGGCGTATTTCAGAATATGTGACTATGAGAATGCTTTACGCGATGCAGATAAGTGCATACAAATCGATCCGAAATCATACAAAGCCTATTGTTGGAAAGCCTATGCAATAGGAAATCTCATACGTCTTGAAGTTTTACCTAAATTCTGGGAGTCCGCCGGATTGGCAGCAGCAGCGGTTGCTGGACATCTTAACAAACAATGCTTACTTGAATACAGGATGAAAATTGAATATCCGGTGGTAAGATACAAAATTATCACAAATGAATCTGAACTTGGTGGGGAGATATCATCCATGATGAATATGACGTATACAACTTTACTTTTGCGTAGAGGCAGATACCAAATTGCGCTTGATAAAGGGCAAATCACAACAAAAAGTGTTCAAATTATTGGTATAGAAGACGGCGTTGAAATTGAAAGTCCATTGGGTGTTCTGTTAATAAATCCAAAAAAGTCCATGCCCTTGTTTCAGATCGAATCAAAGAAACACGTTTATTTCGAAAACGTCACTTTTCCAAATGAAACTGGCCAAATAGAAATAAAGCGTGATGTTAATGCAATTTTTTATAGATGTAGATTTTCAAACGGTAAAAAAGCATGCGAAAACTTTCCAGTTTGTGACGGGAAAACCGGTTGTGTAAATATAACTCCTGACGAATGTAATTATTTGTTTTTAAAACAGAGGAAAATGTCTTATCCATATCCAAGTGGAGCCGTTGGACGTGCAGGCATCTGTGCAACTGAAAACTGCAGTGCCTTGTTAGACAAGTGTGTTCTTGATAGGTGCGGCGGTGGTGGAACTATAAGTATAAAGGGGGCTGTGCTGAAGATTAAAAACAGTATCATTCGTAATATGAGACAAATGGGCATAGAAGCAAGAGAAGATGGTATAACATTTGTTGAAAATTGTACAATTTGTGACAATCAGTTTCACGGGGTGGCTATAGGGCCAAATGGTAAAGGACATGTGAAAAATTGTATCATACAAAATAACAAAAATGAAGGCATCTGGTGTGGCGGCAGCCTGTCAGATAATGAAGATTCATTTTCAAAAAAGACATCGAATTCCACAGATGGGTCTACTTGCTTGATATTCGATAATTTGATCTATCAAAATGGTATGTCAGGAATTTCATTAGATGGTGGATCGTATGATGTGTCCGGCAATAGAATTTTTGACAATTGGCTTTGGGGAATGATGGTGAAATCTCGATCGACAACAAATATTTGCAACAATGATATATTTGAGAATAAATGTGGCGGTATCAGAATTGGCGTAAATTATTCAGCTACGGTTGTATTAGATGGCAATTCCGTTCGGGACCATACTGGACCTGCTATTCACACAGAGATTGGTCCAGATTGTTTACATTCCAATCATGAATGGGGGTCATTGCACGACCTTGGTATTGTTGAAACAATGAAAGATGCAGGCTTGTTGGATGATGAGGTCACTATGTATTCAAATTTACCTATTATTACTTCCAGAAATGTTATTGAGAATAACAATAGAGGGCAACAACATCCAAGTAAAATGTCAGTACTTCTAGAAACTTGTTGTTTCTGTCATGCAATTTCCAAAACATTAAAAAAATGTTCAAAATGTAAAAAAGCGAGTTACTGCACAAAGGAATGTCAGGCACAACACTGGAAACGACACAAGCCAATATGCAAACACATTGTTGACAAATTTACAGTAGATATCAAGATGTCAGATACAGAGAAGTGGAATGAATTCCTGTTCGGTCCTGGAATGACAGGAATTCGGGATAGAAATGCACCTTTGCCTGGTTTGGGTGAGGGTCAACCTCCAGATAAATTGAGTGAACAGAAATTCATCGTGAAAATACAATCTGGTTTTGAGTACACAACGTTTAATCCAAACAAAGATCTGAGGCTGTATGACCAAACACAAACGTTAGACATATTTTTCAGAAATCCTGCAATTTGCGATTTGGTTTTTGAATGTGGCATTTTAGCTGCATCAAGATGTACATCAAAGAAAATGTTTTGCTGGGCTTCTTTTAAAAGCAAAGGCAGCGTAATCCGTATCTACACAGACAACCTACCCCCTTTGCAAACATGGTAAAACTGGTACTTCTTGTATACTTAATAACAGAATATTTTTATAGTCATGTACCAAGAATAACACAAAATCTTTTGAAAAACATGATCTTTGTTTGTCTTTGAAAATCAGCTGTTATTTAAGATACTGTAACTCAAAGTTCTTATGGTTTTATATCATAAATATGATGCTCAAATGAAGATTTATCAATGTTGTAAATTCTAAAAAGCATTATTGGTAAAGAAATTACCGAATTTACATTTCATTTAAATAAAGGGAGGTAATAAGAAATTTATTTTTGATAAAGTATAAGCCAATCTTTAATAAGAAATGAATGCATAGAGTAATATGATTACCTATAATGCGTGTAAACATTTGCAGTTCATATTTAACATATTCTTGGATGTTTGAAAATTGTTTTCGAAGAATAATTATATACATATATTAAATTTCACTTAAGTGTTGCGACATCCTTAATTACAACATACAGAACCTTTAAATACTATTTCCAAATTTTTAAATCTATTAGGGTTGTTTAATAGTTTTAAAATGTTGTTGTCTCAGTTAATTGAACGTGTTCACGGCCAACAGTAAGTATATAATGTGCACGGTATTATTGTTAAGCATTTCTATCGTTTTAATTTGTTTGACAGACTCGTCATTAGGAAAATAAAGAAATTGGATACATAATAACTACTTGGTTTAACAAAATTCTTCTCACACACAAAATGCCTTCTATGGCAAAACACAATTTTATATATGAGCGTAAATGATTGTAAACAGGACAACAAGTAGAGGGAGGAGATAAAATCTTATTGACAATAGCTCAGTAAAATTTTCAGAAACAAAATCGTAGGTATAAATGTTTCTGATGTCGAATCGTCATTAATTTCTGACATGCCTCGGTGTGAAATTGCTCTCAAAATTTTTTAACAATGAAAGCGCTAATCGCTTGCTTTCTTAAATAAGCCTTTTTCACGTTATACATGTATGTAAATAGTATGGCATATATGTAAAAGCCTTTGTTAATGTTATATATAAATATTAATGCTATGACATACACTTGCAAAGCCTTTGTAAATGTTAAACATGCATGTAAATATTATGCATAGACATAAAAAACATTTGTAAATGTTATTCATGTATGTAAATAGCATTTCATACAGTTAAAAAGCATTTGTTAATTCTATTAATGTATGTAAATATTATGGCATACACTTATAAAGCCTTTGTAAATATACATGTATGCTAATATTATTGCATACACTTTCTTTGTTATTATACATGTATATAAAAATTGGATACCTTTAAAAAACTGTGTTAATGTTATACATGTATGTAAATATTATGATATACAATTAAAAAAATGTTAATGTTATACATGTATGCCAAAAAATCATAGGTTTAAATGTTGCTGATGTCGAATCATTATTAGTCCCCTACCGGTTTAACCGGAGGGGACTTTAGGTTTACCCTCCGTCCGTCTGTCCGTCTGTCTGTCTGTCCGTCTGTCCGTCTGTCTGTCAGTCTGTCAGTCCGTCAGTCCGTCCGTCCACAAAACTGGATCCCGCGATAACGCAAAAAGTACTGAAAATATTTTTATGAAATTTGATATATGGATAGATGGCAGTATGGAGATTATGCACGTCTTTTTTTTCTTCCTATGTTGAAAATATTCCGGTTGCTATGGCAACAAATAGTCTGAAAATATGGCAAATTTAACACATAAATTGGATCCAGTGATAACTCAAAAAGTACTGAAAATATTTTTATGAAACTTGAAATATGGGTAGATGGCAGTCTGGAGATTATGCACATCTTTTTCTTTTCTTCCTATGTTGAAAATTCTGGTTGCTATGGCAACAAATAGCCTGAATTTCAAGATTTCTGATTTAAATTTTTCAGCTTTTTCACTATATGTTCTTTATTTCTTAAGGTGTTTACTTCAAACTTTAAATATAAGTTTCTGGTCATCAACCACATCATATGTGACAAGGTTTATAACTCTAGCACAAAAAATATCAGTATTACCTCCCTTGAACTTAGATTTTTTAGGGGAAAAAATGTTGTCTTTTTTAAATAACTTCTTTATTTCCTAATGTATCTACTTCAAACTTCATATATATGTTTCTTATTATCACTCGACATTTTTGAGAAGGTTAAATACTCTAGCAAGACTATTTTCAGAATTATGTCCCCCTTGAACTTAGATTTTTTTCGAGAAACTGGTATTTTCACTCCAACTTCTTCATTCCTTATAGGATTTACTTTAAAATCCCACATCATAATAATATGACAAGGTTGTATAAACATAATTTCCTTACTAAGCATGGAAACTTAACACATTACTGTGATATAGACAAACTTATTTTATTATGTTTTGTGGTTGGTATTTTCAAATACAGACTTCATCCTCAAATTCATTATAAATGGCAATACACAGGAGTGTATGACAATTAAAGAACTTTTTGAGGGACCGGTAGGGGACTACTGTATTGCCCGCAATACTATCAAGTGCTTGTTTATTTCTAATATACCTCGGTGTGAAATTGCACTCAAACTACATTATTTAACAATGAAAGCTGATAGTCGCTCGCTTTCTAAGAAAGCATTTATTAATGTTATAAATGTATGAAAATATTATGGCATAAACTTGAAAAGTCTTTGTAAAGGTTATACATGTCTGTAAATAGTATGGCATACACTTACTTTCGTTAATAAATAAACATGTACACATGTATAAGACTAGTATTGCATACATCTACAAAGCCTTTGTAAATGTTAAACATGTATGTAAATATTATGGTTTATCACACACCCGTGCCGATTTTGCGACTCCGTAAATATGGTATTGCACGGCCGTGCATATAGTTTGACGTGTCGTCATTAGCGTTATACAAACATAGTGTAAAGACGCGCTAAATGTTAGCGTTATACTAAAGGCGCGTCAATGTAAAATGATACTTATTTCACTTTAAACGGTCTTTATTTTGGGTATGTGATAAACAGAATATTAAATTTGTGTAAGTTCAATACTGAATTGATTGCACTCGTTGAATAAAATAATATTATGCTCGCCAGAGGCTAGCATAATATAATTTTATTCAACGAGTGCAATCAATTCAGTATTGAACTTACACTCATTCAATATGCTCTATATACAATTAAAAAGCTTGTTTATGTTATGCATGTATGTAAATAGGATGACATTTGTTAATGTATGTAAATAGTATGGAATACACTTGAAAAGCCTTTGTTCATGTTATACATGTATGTTAATAGGACGACATACACTTAAAAACCTTTTGTTAATGTTATACATAAATGTATGGCATACACTTTAAAAGTATTTTGTTATTGTTATTTACGCGTATGCAAATATTATGGCATACACATAAAAAAGTTTTGGTTAATGTTATAGATCTACATCAATATAAACAGTATGGCATACATTTAAAAACATTTTGTTCATGTTTTATATGTATGTAAAAAGGATGATATGCACTTACAAAGCCTTTGTTAATGTTATTCATCAATGTAAATAGTATGGCATACACTTAAAAAGCTTTTGTTAATGTTTTATATGTATGTTAATAGTATACCATACACTTACAAACCTTTATTAATATTATAAATGTATGTAAGTAGTATGGCATATATACTTAAAAAACCTTTGTTAATGTTACATAAAATGTTTTTTGAAAATGTTAAACATGTATATTAATAGCATGGCAATCACTTAGAAAAACCTTTGTTAATGTTATACAACCGGTATATGTTTATATTTTGATACATAATTAAGAAATAATATATCCCAAACTGCGATTTTATCGCTCAATAAAATCTCTGTTTGGAGTTCGGATGCGAGGAATTATATCACGAGGTCGTAGCCCGAGTTATATAATGTTGCGCATCCGAACGACAAAAATCACCGATTTGGATATATTATTTCGATTTTAACACGACATTAACAAATCGATGCTGCCATATCTGATGATTAAGCTGATTTGTTTCCGTACATATTTTTGAACAACGCGTCTCATTTTTAGTGGTTACGTCACATGTATAATGATTACGTCACATATCTAAATATAGAACGTCAACAGTGATTTTGTTGCATATTCTAACACTCCACGTGATTTTGTCACTATACACAAAGAAGGAAAAAACCGGTGTAAAATTGCCAATAAACACTGGTTAGGGACTACTTGGTTATATGGCTGTTATGTTTTCACCCTCGATTATATAGTTTACAAAGCCTTTTAAAGCAACAATTAAAAATCATTTTTATTTATATTTTCAGTTCTTATAATGATCTCTTTTCATACATACCGAAATAATATCTCACATACACTTACGCCACATATTTGATCGAAGGACTGAGTAAGTCACTGAAGCACAAACTTCAAGTAGCTCAAAATAAGGTCTTTATAAAAGACTATACCCTTAGGACTTCGATGACAAATAAGGTTCTGTCTGATCTTAAAATATTAAATGTCAATGATAGAGTTAGACAGTTAAGACTCAATCACATTCATAAAGTTTATTACAACAAAACATAATTTTACAGTAAATGGACCCCATTGGAAATAAGCTTTTAGCTTAATGGGCAATCCTAGGGTAACATAGAACATACTCATTAACTAATCTTATAATTATTTTGTTGCATTTATGTGTGTGTTTTTATATATATGCAAGTTGATATATGTGATAACATTGTATGTGTTTATGTCTATTCCCTGAATAATACACACTTTCGGTTCTTCTATGTTCAATAGGGAAAATTGCAGGTCGTGTTAGAATTATATATAATGTATATGTTTATTGTGTATATACATTGTGCATATAATTAAAAGGTTTTTGTGAATGTTGTACATGTATGTTAGTACTATGGCGTACACATAAAAAGCCTTTGGTAATATGTCACAGGGTCATTTTGTCTTTGCTAGCATACTCTGTAATTCATACCCATACTCTATATCACTCCCCTATCGTCTCTTTTTCAATCATTCATATCATTATTCAACTTCATACTAATAACTTCATTTGACCTGTAACACGTTGACGGGCCTCATTCACTTCATTTTTGAATTCGGTCACGCTAACCTTTACGCATGCGCACAAGAAATGAGAACTTTTAGCGAGAGCTGTTGTTTTTTTCATTGACTCCGTATTTCTATTATATTGTGTGCCAACAATATATTTACAGGTATATTTGAGGTTATAAAACATTGTAAACATGAATTACTATGATATGTGTATGTATTTCGCTTGGAATTATCGATAGCACAAGAAATGAGAACTTTTAGCGAGAGCTGTTGTTTTTTTCATTGACTCCGTATTTCTATTCTATTGTGTGCCAACAATATATTTACAGGTTCCTCTTTGAACGCCCTATCCTCCCGAGTGAGAACTCGCGTATATTCGTGACATTTGGTGGCCAGTGTGGGGACCGTGACTGAATACAGCTCAGAGTTTAATTCACATTGCTCTGTAACTCTGTGAAATTCGAGGACGAATTTCAATATAGCAGGGGAGTATGTCACGGTTCAGAACTGTTCACTATATAGGGGAGAAGATGTGTAAGCGACCGGATAGCTCAGTCGGTAGAGCCGCGGTACGGTATTCCGAGGGTCCCGGGTTCGAGTCCAGGTCAGGCTGCACATTTTTCTCACCCTGTGACAAATATACACTGCCTTACAGTACATGTATGTAAATATAATGCAGCCTTTGTTAATATTATACATGTATGTAAATTTATGGTACACAAGCAGTCTTTGTTTATATAACAAATGTATGTAAATAGTGTCGCATACACTTTAAAAAAATGTGTTAATATAAAATGTAAATGTTATGGCATTCACTTAAAAGTGTTTGTAAATGTTATATATGTATGTAAAAGTATGGAATACGTGTATACTTTAAAAATGCTTTGTTAATATGCAAGGAAGTACATCATGTATGTCAATAATATGGCTTACCTTTTTTTAAAAAAAAGCGTTTGTTAATGCCATACAGATATGTAAATATATAGCATAACATACACTTAACTGTTATTGTTACGTTTTGTGAAAACTATGCCTAAATATTGAGTCATGTATTTTAAAAATATCTATCGGCATTTTATATATGTACGCTGTCCTGCTTATTCAAAAGAGTTTATCAATTTTATGTCTTGCATGATATCTATTTGACATGCACGTTACAGAAATCATGTTTAATGTTACATTTCATGTAAACATGTACTAAATCTTAGAAGAATGAGATTGTAAATATCATCATTTGCAAGTACAATAAGTCCTTGATATAAAGCTGTGCATTTTAAAAACCTGTCAGTGTAATCAATAAATGTTACGTCATGTACGTTCAAAAGCATTTATAGTGATAGTTAAAACGATTATGGAGAAGGGCTTATTAATAAGTCCCCTACTTTAGCTTTACCCTCCGTCCGTCTGTCCGTATGAACTCAAGTGCCATTATGAGGTGAATATCCGTGTTCATTCCGTACAGACTTGTACTTGTGGCGAAAAATGTTGCTTATGGGGTGCAAATACGTTGCTTATGGAGTTTTAGAGATCAAAGAAAATGAAAAAGAGTCAATTTAACTGATAGCGACTGTTTCTCACACCATCGACTACTTCCAGGAATTTAGGTGCAAATGACGTTACATCAAGGGATCCTCCCGAAGTCATTTTACTGGGGGACTGTTTCTGACATCCTCGAGGACGTCTAGGAATATTGGTGCCAATTGAGTAAAGACTAGTTTTGACATCCAGGGGAACTGCCGAGTCCATTTAACTGGTCTGTGACTGTTTCTGACATCCTACTTTCAGGAATCTTGGTGCTAACTGATTACATATCACCTGCATCCAATTTATCGCATGTACAGGCCCCATAAACGGCAAGATATCTAGAGAGCAATGAATAACGAGTGATGAAGTGGAGCTTCGTCATAAGGCCTGGCGTCGTAAAACATGTTAATCAGCATTATACAATGTATTACTTTTCATGACATGGTATTGAAGGTTGCATGATCAACGTCGAATGAATACATCTGCATATGCTTCTAAAATTTTACCATTACATTTTAAAAGTCGGGGCTAGTGCACCGTAGGGAACGTGTTACAGTATCGCGTTTTGGGGTTACAGTATAGAATTTTTAAGATGGAGGATTATTTGTTGGGAGGACAGGTAGGTGATTTTTACTCAGGTCCATACTACTAGTAGTTTAGTTTCTAAAATGTGTTTTTGTGCTTTGCTTGTAAGGAACAGAATCCGGTATCTAGTCATATTTTTCTTCAGACCCTGCATCGCAGATTTATCTCTATATTGTCTCATAAATGTGCAGATTTGAGAGTCTAAAAATTTGA
This sequence comes from Ruditapes philippinarum, assembly GCF_026571515.1. Lineage (NCBI taxonomy): Eukaryota > Metazoa > Mollusca > Bivalvia > Venerida > Veneridae > Ruditapes > Ruditapes philippinarum. Next base: position 3,153 of record NW_026852420.1, on the reverse strand, counting down.
ATCGGGAGACCAACGCATTTTTCTCCAATTCCGACATTATTAAAGCATGCCTAGATAAAGTAAATCTACAAAACGTTAGTCCTTTGTGTTTAGAAACGTTTATAAAAGTAAATGACCAGTAGAACCTATTTTCCTGTTGGTAAAATGCGTTTGAAAAAATAAACAATGTTACAGTAATAGAGCGAGGTTAATTTTGAAGGGTTACAGCATAGACCTAGCGACATTGATCCAATTATGTTACAGTTTTTATACCCAGAGTTCGTTACAGTTTAGATACTTGCCAAATTTCAAACAAAGTTCGTGTATCCATTATTTTAACGAAATAACTCATACCTTTCTATTTAATACATTCTTGAAAGGTTGTATTACTTTTTTCAGCAGAAAAGTTATAGTTTGCTATTTTTCTTACTTTAAGTTTCAGATTGAGACTTTTTGCAGAATAAGTAATGTCCTCTTTCTATTTAATACATTCTTGAAAGGTTGTATTACTTTTTTTCAGCAGAAAAGTTATAGTTTGCTATTTTTCTTACTTTAAGTTTCAGATTGAGACTTTTTGCAGAATAAGTAATGTCCTATTTCTATTTAATACATTCTTGAAAGGTTGTATTACTTTTTTTCAGCAGAAAAGTTATAGTTTGCTATTTTTCTTACTTTAAGTTTCAGATTGAGACTTTTTGCAGAATAAGTAATGTCCTCTTTCTATTTAATACATTCTTGAAAGGTTGTATTACTTTTTTTCAGCAGAAAAGTTATAGTTTGCTATTTTTCTTACTTTAAGTTTCAGATTGACACTTTTTGCAGAATAAGTAATGTCCTAAGTAAGGACTGTTTTCACGACAACAACAGTAACTTTTATCGAATTGTATTGAGAGAAGAAAGATTATTGCTTGATTTCATTACACATTATAATAATGCCTATTAGTAATTAAATAGAGAAAAAAGAATCCTTAACAGAAGTCCAACACGGAAAACATGAAAATGTTGCAGACTCAGTTTGATTAAACCTGTTCATGGACGGTAGTGGTAACTGCAAGCTACCGTCCACGCCTCATAGCACCGGCTTCAGCAGAATTCACATTAAACATGAACTAGTACACTTTAGATTTTTTAACATCTGTGGATGTGTTCATATAGCGGTTATCATGGAACCTTCAATGTGACACGTTATTGCAATTCTATGAAAAGCGGCATATTACCACCAGGTTAAAAGTTGCGTGTGCCCTAAACGAGAATACAATGACTGAAACTAAATAAAATGAAATTTTGAGAGGGGATCGGAGGTTATGAAGCCTGCATACCATAGATAAGCTGTCAAAAGACACAATTAACAAGTAAGGCAATACCCTAAGAATGATTAAACAGTATTTGAGTGAGCAATACTGCAATCTTAAATTTTATTTTAAGTTGGAATTTCCATCTACCATAATGTATTTTGTAAGTATTTAAAAGGTTTGTTACGTTTGGCTTGGATTTTAAGTTTCAACGACACTGAGGTCATGTGAAACATTCCTGCTTTAGTGTAAAGAAATACCCCAGATACCCTTTAAGAAACATTTCAGACACAAGCGGGCACCTGACTAGAACCACCGACCTTCCGTAAATTAGCTTGATAGATTCCTCACATACAAAGAATCCAAAGTCATGATTGGATTTCAACTACAGCAGTAAATGAAAGATGATTTGATATGGACGGCCTTATCCCGACTCTGCCACTATACTATTATGTACCTCCATGAGGCTAACTGGAGAAGATATTGTAATTGTCTGACCTTTATTTATACTCTATAACTTACAATATTATTTTCTTTTTCAGAAACATGAAAACTGCTACACAGGATGTCTGAAATATAAAAAACGACTTTTAATTTGATAATGACAAAATAATCGTAACTTCAACAAAGAAGCATTCGAAATGCCATGATCATGATTTGATTTGAATGCTTTTGGTTCGAGATGAGAAGGGTCTTCAAACATTGCCTTTTTTCAAAATCTATGTTTTGGGTTTTCGTATCCCCGATTACAACCAAAACCATTTGAACAACTTAGGTAGATAGTCATGTAAATTTCATCACATTAAGTCAAGTTGCTACTGAGCGGATGAAATTGCATATACATGTGTCCGACAGACGGACTAATAGCCATCGGGCCAATAAGCTCACAGAGATTTAAAAGTCTATGTAACATTCATACTTTTTACCTAGTATATACAGAAAATATCGAAGTCTAAACTGTAACTGAAATATGGGTATAAACTGTAACAAAATCGGATAAAAATCGCTAGGTCTATGCTGTAACCCTGCACAAATCGCCTCGCTCTATACTGTAACATTGTTTATTTTTTCATACGCATTTAACGAACAGGAAAATAGGTTCAACTGGTCATTTACTTTTATAAACGTTTCCTAACATAAAGGACTAACGTTTTGCAGATTTACTTTTTCTAGGCATGCATAAATAATGTCGAAATTGGAGAAAAATGCGTCGGTCTCTCGATTCAAATTTTCAAACTGTCAAATCTGCACATTTATGAGACAATATAGCGATAAATCTGCGTTGCAGAGTCTAAAGAAATACATGACTAGATACCGGATTCTGTTCCTTACAAGCAAAGCACAAAAACATCTTTTAGAAACTAAACTACTTGTAGTATGGACCGGAATAAAAATCACCTACCTGTCCTCCCAACAAATAATCCTCCATCTTTAAAATTCTATACTGTAACCGGAAAACGCGATACTGTAACACGTTCCCTACGGTGTAGTGGGCGTGGACGGTAGCTTGCAATTGTAACCACCATCCATGTGCAGGCCCAGTCAATTGGTGGTGCCCTGCAAAATTTTCAATTTTTGTTGTTTTTAGTTTCCTTTAGAGATTCCATTTTATATATTTTATTACCATTTAATCGTACTTTTCTCATATTTGTTTTTACATAGCACTTTAAGCAATATCCACTGTACAATGTGGTTCATGTATAAAGATTCATAATAAAATTTAATAGTTATTCCAATCTCAAGCTTTCTTAAACAATAAAATGTTTTGCCTGCTTATCCACAGAAAACCTATCTTAACGTAGAAAAAAGTGGAACATATTCAGAACAAACATGTTGCATATTTCTCCGACCAAAAAGAACTTGAAGATATCATACAAACTAT
>NW_026852419.1:0-27831 GCF_026571515.1 Ruditapes philippinarum | reverse complement strand
GTCTATTTGTTGCCATATTTACCCGAATTTTCAACATAGCAAACAAGATGTGCATAATCTCCAGACTGCAATCTACCTATTTTTCAAGTTTCATACAAAATATTTTCAGCACTTTTTGCGTTATCTCTGGATCCATTTGAATGTGCTAAATTTTTGCCATAATTTTAAGTCTACTTATTGCCACAGCCAGAATTTCCAACATAGGAAGAAAAAAAGACATCTTTAAACTCCATAGTGCCATTCGTCAATATATTAAGTTTCATAAAAATATTTTCAGTATAGTCTGATTTTATTGACCTGTCAATTATGCATACATTATAGGACTCATTTAAATATTCGACCCTACTTCGGTTTGGTCCGTGTAGTTAACGAGAATTAATGTTGAGTATATAAGTCATGAATTGAAAGTCACGCCAGCTTAATGTGAAGGTTTTCGTAAACTCACAATAGTACAGTCGGTTAAGAGAATGCCTGATGATTGAGAGGTATCTGGTTCGATCCATACTGTTGCCATTGTTTCAGTACTCTTTCTTTATTTTTGCAGTATATTTTAATGGAACAGATTTGAAGTGTGTTTTACGACATTGAAAATACATTTATTGATTAATTATAAACATAATTTCTTAAAACATGTTATTTCAAAAGAGTATAGACATAACAAAATTAAGTAAAACATAATAAAACAAAACGAACAATAAAAATAATCATATATAGCTTCAATAATATTGAAAGTATTTATAAGAAAAAAAATGACCAGCGCGGTCTCGAACTTAAAACACGTGTGGCACTTAGGTTATAAACTCGTGCTTCATCCTATTGCGCTATAACGCTGAGTTTTTATTTTAGAAATACAAATTAAATTAGATTCCATCGTACAGCGTACATCTCACGGAATGTACGGAAAATCTACCGAAGATTAATATACTGTGTGCATCGACCGTGTAATCAGTATGTAATTTACAGGTTAATAAAACCAAACAATACTATTTGCGTTATCGCGGGATCCAGTTTTGTGGACGGACGGACTGGCTGACGAATGGATAGAGGGACGGACGTTCTAACGGGACATTTATAATGTGGCTACTCTATTGTTCTCTCTTTTGTTCTTTTTAGTCACACAAAAGAAAAATAGCCACATAAAAGCATTACGTAATGAATGACATCAAGGAGAAAGAAAGAACAATAATCTATTGTTCCTCTAGTCACATTATTACTTTCCCGTGAGAACAGACATACATACGGGCGGACGGACGAAGGGTAAACCTAAAGTCCAATCCGGTAAACTATAAAGGGACTAAAAAAGCAAAAAATGGCTACAATCTTAAAGAGCTTCCAGTGATTTAAATCGATGGTCTCATCTTAAATTTTTATTTTAAAGTAACAGAAAATTCTCTGGGGACAAACTTTAACAAATATGGAAGAAGATATAAAGAGTAGATTTACTTTATAAAATATTGAAACAAAAATGAATTTTACCTTCTTACTGGGTAAATTGTTTTCACATTTCAAGTTTGTAAATTTAAGGCACTATAGACTACCTGCACAAAGTCGATATGAATGAAATATAATGGTTTCAAAATTGTTGTTAAGTAGTATCAACACAAGTTATTATACCATGCAGTGAATGTTACGACGCTGTTGCCGTTGACCCAATTAAAACTTGTTTAGGTTTTTTCTTTCCCCCTTTTGTTTTTGTCCGTATGTCGTCTTAAGCCTTTTTAAATCAAAACAAAAAGAAACGGAATTATAACAACCCTGGAATAAATCAGTTAATTTACAAAATATTTTACAGTTTTTGTTTGCGGATAAATTAGTTTACTCATACAAGAATAGTGTCTAAAATTGTGTTATATATTTTCCCTAGAATCATTAATATAGACTCGAAACACATTTTTTGTTGTTGACATATCTAACCCATAATTGTGTCTCTACCCATAAACTTAATACTATCCTGAGGATTTATTGAACGTTTTAATCAGTACTAGGTCTTGCATTTTAGATAATGAATCACTTTACCCTTTAGGTGTTGTATGATAAAGGTCAATGACTCAATAGATAATTACATGCGTACTTATAACATTGACTAAACTAACAATATCCTTTTTTCGTTCACCCAAAACATCGCCATATGTTATTTATTAAAACACAGGACGGTAAGGGTGACGTACAAACTTAACATTCGGAGATTAACTTGCTATGTTTTTTTTCTCCAATAAAAATAAAATAACGCAAATAGTAAATGCTCTAACTTAATAAATTTTTAGAAAGCACATTTAAAATTATTTGTTGCAATTTTTTATGCGTTTGATCTCTTTGTTGAACAATACACTTTTTGTGTATTTCAATGTCTTTCTATGTGTTACAACTCATCACAAAGATATATCATACCATGTTTACGTCTTATACTATTTGTGATTACAGAACGTATTGGAAAACGAGATTAAAATATGGTATTTCCCTTTTAAATCATATACGAAATATTTTAACATATAATGCTAAATATATATAACATTAAAATAGAATTTTGAATAGTTATTTTCAATCCAGCTAGAAAAATTGATAAGATGAAACTTTAATGTTTATGAAAAAACAAAAACACAAAAACAATCACACTTTATATAAAAAGTTACCAATATGTGCTCCATGAGGTATGTTAAATGTGCGTCTGAATAAAGCACTTTCACGATCATATAACTTAAAACGTAGAAGGTATTGTATGTAATTCATTTCCATTCGTGATGCTATAGTGACAAGATGTTCACTGCGCTTACGGCATTTGCGGTTTGCAATATCCCATGATACCTCATCATAGAATACTGTATAGCATTTTCTTAAAAGCCCTGAGCAAGAAATAAGCCCTGAAATAAAGAAACGTGTTCCATTCATAAATATTTATTGTTCCATTAGGGGATTAAATATCATAAACAAAATACCGTTTGTCATGCACTTCTTCAAAACACTTGGCCATAGTCTACAACTAAGTATATAGTCTCAAATTTTCAGGATTGAAACAAAAGGAAGACTTTTATCTTTTAATGGTCAATATTCAATAATTTTCATACATTAAGGATATTATAATAATGAAATCCTTTATATAAACATAACTTCACTGAAGTATCTGCTGAGCTGATCTTAAAATAATATCTAAAATTTATTTTGTATTTAGATAAAACGATATTAATTTCGAGTTTGCTCTGTATTTATACCTGAGTGAGATCCTTTGACCTCGGTAGTATACCTTTGAAGTGAATGATCTGATATTTTATAATGTAGCCGAAATCCTTCAACACGCCCCTTTATTTCGCCGAGCGCATGCGTAAATGTCGAAAAATCCCAACGTCGATAAATCAAATTAATATTTGAATCTTTTGATTTATATGTCTCCGGTGGAAATACTCCAGAGCAAAACTCGGTTTCGCGGAACGCATCTTTGATGACAAATCTTGATCTAATGTCTATATTAATGTAACACAATATCATTTATATCACAAGATAAACTTTATGAAGTACACAAAATACAGTGATTTTGAATGGAAATTGACTACAAAGCACAACAAAAAACTTAGCATTAACATAATTAAGTAGACATTTTATTTTTTATTCGCCACTCAAACTTAGCCGGTGAAACAAAGAAAAAAGACATCCGATAGAAAAAAAAACCCGCTCAATATAATAATAAATTGGTTAATATGATGAAGAACATGACATTTTACAACTGTCAGGTTTTATTACTGACATAAACAGACTCTGTGTCACATTTATACCAACGGTATTCACTACTCAGGTGATCATGATGGATAGTCTTATTGTTTTCTAATCAAAAGAAAAAAAAACGTGACTCTTTATTGTATTATTTCATATAAGTTTTTTGTGTATTGAAAACAGTACTCAGTGGAACCTTTGGAAGTTTAAAAGATTCAAGGATGCTTCATCATGATTGTATGCACATGCCATGGCTATATTTATACACACTTCTATTGGGGTGGGGGTTCATTTTCTTCGTTATAACGCAGAGTTTTTTTTTAATTGCATTTAATGGATATCTATCTTTCTAACAATTGCATAGAATGACATAAAAATTGAATCAAACAAATCGCATTCATCGATGCAAGTACATAAAATATCATTGATCACATAGAGGAATTTGGTTGAGGTTGGTCATGATGAGTAGGTGACCACTATTAAAATTGTGGTCAGACGGCCAATGTCACTGTTGACTACATTCCTTAAGAGTTCTCCCAACAAGTTACATGAGAGCACTTAAGCCTACAGTCTTAAGAGTTGTTGTGGAGGTTGGTAATTACTGTAAGATGACCGTTAGAAAGATAATGCGTTGTAGGCCAATGGACAACTTTATTAATTTTGAGGTGAGATTGAAGCATCAAGTACTTGTTTTATTTTTAAACAGACAATATTTAATTTGTAATACGCTTGTTCGCGGGTCATTGAATACACTCGCATTACAACCGCTGCTTTAACAACGTAGATTTATGATATTGAACTTTATAGGTAAACTTTACACGACCAAAGGAAATTTACGATATACCATTCGACCCGAAAATCTGTATGCACATTTTCATTGGTTGAAATAGATCAAGTCACTACAAAAGTTATAAATAAACGGGTTTGTAAACAAAATCAATTTGACCATACCGCCTGACTTTTTGGGTATGTTTCTATAAATAACTTTTCTTATCTCAACCGATTTTGACCAGATAAGACACATAGTACCAGTCATTATATAAACCGAAAATATGAAAAACCTCGAATATATTTTGTGAACATTCTAGTACTATTTTTTATAGCCGGGACCGAGGGGAACAATACACACTTATTTATCACAACAAGCAATTTTTAACAGTTCGTCTGTTTTTCCCATTCTTTCATTAAAAAATAATTGCTAAATCTTATATATTTGTTATGTCCAATGTTTGTAGTGAATGCAGTGATGTTTTAGCATATTTTAATAATTTTTTTTAAAAAATAAATCTGAGTGAATTGCTTTCACTTTTAATGTGAGAATCTATAATATTTTATTTATTTTAAGAGATCTCTGGGCCTGTTTTTTCTAACTGTTTTATAGAAAGATATATATATACATTCTTTATGATTGACTCTTGCTGATGTTTTACATTATTGCAGTGCTGTTTTAGCATTAATTCATTAAGATATTATAATAAAATGGTAGACAATACAGTGCTTTAAAAAGATATACAGAACACATAAACTTTAGGAAGCGGAACGGAGCAAATTCTAAATTATGTTTTGTTTTGTTATTCATTTGAAACAACCATTTATACCGTTTTTGTTCTGATGATAAAACATGGAAGTATTCAGTGTGCGATTATGCTTTCATTTAATTCATTTTTAGTATATAAATGACTGTATAAACCTTGCGGCTCATAGTGCATGTAAAAATTTAAACTAGTAATTAGCAGTTAGTTGGAAATAAATGTTCCTTCCAAATATTTGTTAAAAAAATCAAATTTTGAGCAGAACGCTACTTGTGATGCAAGTGTTTTTTTATCACGTCAAAAATTAAAGTATTTTTCAGCCCCATGATATTTGGTAGAAATATTATCCGGGTCTTAAGACTAGCTATTTTAAATAATCTAATATTCACATAAAAACAAAGACATTTCCAAAATTTTTACTTGCAATCAAAAATAATTGTTTCATATACATGTATGGCCTTTTGGTAAAAGTGTGCGTATTCTTGGGCTTTCTAAGCTTCTTTTGTCATTGCAGTTATCAATAGATTAAGCATCTTATTGTCAATGACCTAATATCATTTAAAATGCTTTAAAAACAAGAGCTAATGGATATATGTGCGTGCGTGTTTGTGATGAAAATAAAATTTATTCTTAGTAAAACTTAATTTGTAAATCGTTTTAAAAGGCTCCAAATATTGACTTTGATGTTTACATTCATATTTTATATAGTACACGAAGTAAGTTCGAGATCCAACAGGAACTTAGATTTCTTCTCTAGTGAGAAAGGTCTCTAATTAGGTTACTGAACGTCGGTGCTTCTACTTAGGGGTCTGCTAGTGCCTTTTTAATATCCCAGGGGGCACTAAAGAGATAAAGAAAGTCGCCATATGGCCATTACAATTTTGGTAAGGCAAACATGACCTATATTACCTGAATTTAAAGTTTTTGATTTCATTAAAGCTTCGTGTCTTTAGGGTATTTTCTAATTAAAATCACCTTAAATATGAAACAAAAGATATTGAAAGAGATTGTCTGAATTATTACCACCAGTTATAACAGAATTGGAAAAAAAGCTTTTGTTCAAAATACCCAAGTCGAATTTACACATGACAATGTCATGGATGTTAAGCGTGATCTCATAAAAATAAAATTAATGCACACATAAACATTGACATTTTAAGGTATATGTGAAAAATCGTATTTTTTTTAAACATCAAACCCCTAATTCAATTTAAAGGGACTCCACTGAGGTATTTTGACATGGTGGGACTGAAAATATTTTTTTCCAGATAAATGTACCATTTTATGTACGTTTAGATCACTTATCTATGTGCAAACTTTCAGATCATTCGCGCACTTCGTTTTTCCAGAATAAAAATTCGAATTGTAAAAAAATGACCCAAAATTAAAAGCGTCTAAAAAGCATAAAAATAAGTTCAAGTTATTTCAAAGTATATTTCTTAACTATCTTTGCATATATTTCTATTTAAAGTGTCCCAGCTCATTTATGTAAAGAATTCAAATTTTCTCACCCTGTGACGTTATGTTTTAGGCTTTTAAACCTCAGTGGAGTTCCTTAAAGTTTTTTTTTAAAGTTTCACAATAACATTCAATGTGAACATATTACATTACAGCCCAGACAATCGTATTCGATTGCAAGTATTTACAACTTGTACATGTAATCATTACATGCGCCATACGTGGTATATTCGTCAATTCCATTTCAATAACAAATCGATTTCTTTGGGTAAAAAAAAAATTATACATAGAATTACTATATTATATACTCTTACTTGCGCAAACATAATATTTCATATTAAACAACATCATCGCATAGCGAGGCAATATACACCCGAATGAAATTTTGTTTTAAGTAAATAAAATTTAAAAGTTAAAAATTAATTTTAAAAATAAGAGATACCCATTATAAAAATTTTGAAAAACATGTTTTTATTTTCATTTTATCAAATTTTAAGATATATATTGATGCATGCAAAGGAGCTATCTTAGGAAATTATATTCCACGTTTTCTGCCCAAAAAATGCCCACCAGGAAACTAACTTTGAAGCACATTGGGTGTTAATTTATCTCAATGCAATTGTCACGGAGTATATATTCTGACTGAAAACAACAATAATGTTGGTTTTTAAATAATGAAAATTCAAGAAACATACAAACAACATTATACCAGAAATTCAAAAGCACTAAATGGAATGCCTAAAAAATGAAAAATTAATAAAAATGCTATGCTTACAAATATTGTTCTTTCTTTTATATTATAACATTAAGTCTCAGACAAACATCCATCACATAACTGATGATTATTTTACAAAGTGATGATACATGTAAACTGTGCCAGACCTACTTAACTCCCCACCACCTACTGGCCACAGATATTTGGAACAAAAGCAGAGTTCTTCTATGCAATGATACATGTCAAATAACTGAGATCTGGGTTTTTTAACATTACATAAGAATAAGTGTTTCTATTCATGTGACCCCTGGGGCAGGACCAAATCTGACCCAAGGAGCATGATTTATTTAAATTGTGTAGATGTCAACAATGGATGCTCAATGCAAAATATCAAAGCTAAATATAAATATTATATTTTTGTGGATATGAAAATATGTTGTTAACTCTTTGATTTTAATTTAAAGCTTTTAAAACTCAGCAATTCAAAATGAAGTGGGCTTAACTTTTTGTGTTGGTATTTCTTCTGAGAGAGAGAGAGAGAGAGAGAGAGAGAGAGAGAGAGAGAGAGAGAGAGAGAGAGAGAGAGAGGGAGAGAGGGAGAGAGAGAGGGGGAGAGAGAGAGAGAGAGCGGTAGTATTGGTAGTTTTCACTCCGGGTCACGACAGTAAGCCACATTAAATCCACCAGAGCACAATTTAACCACCGCATTATTCCTGGACAGGTTGTCAAGCAGTTTACCAGTACTAGTTACAGTGCCAGAGGAGAGGTACAGTGCGTATGACGGTAGAATGATCAATCATACCGAAAGTGACCTGCGCCGTCCAGGAATCGAACCCGGGGCGCCAGATTCACACTCCATAAATAACATTTAAACAATGACATTTTAAATGTCTTATTTACAACTCATTCTTGTTTAGTGAATTTACATATCTCCAGTAACATCACTTTCAATTGATAACATTGACTCATTTAAAAATAATTAAATCATATATACCTATAAAAGCATCTCAATAATTATAATCTTAACAGGGCGTTAAATTTAAAATGTAAAATTTATTTAAAAAAACACATTATAATGTAATATATTTTGGAAATTAAAGGGAAGTAAATATATATATATCACACAATTGCTACCATTTTAAAAGAAACAGAGTGGACACAAAATTTTGAAATTGAAACAAAATGACTAAATGTCTCCTTGACCTGAGAAAGGTTAAACCTGTATTTCGCATATTGTCTCATTATGATTAACATTTCAGCTCAGTTAATTAATTTTTCCACCGGTTCAAAAGATACAGACCGGACAAGAAAACTTCTATACAAGTCCATGTAAATCAATTAATAGCCAGGGTTGACCGAGGACCAAACTTGTGTTTTGCACATCATCTCAATAGAAGTAATATTTCTGCCAAAATGTTTTAATTTCCTCCTATCGGTTCAAAAGATGCAGAGCGGAAAAAATGATATTGAAACAAAATGACTTATTGTGACCTTGACCTGAGAGAGGTCAAACTACGCTCTGCACATCGTCTTATTATGGTTAACATTTCTGTCAAGTACTTTGATATTTCTTTCACCTGTTTAAAAGACACAGACCGGACACGAAAACTCCAATTTTTTCCAAGTCTTTAAAAATAATTAATTTCCGGGGTGGCCCAAGTTTAATGTTAAGTCCAAACTTGTCTTCAGCACACCGTCTCAATATAAGTAATAATTATGTCAAACTATTTCGTTTAATCGATTCAAAAGATACAAAGCGGACAAAAAAATGATATTGAAACAAAATGAGTGTTTGATCTGAGAAAGGTCAAACAGCGCTCTGCACATCGTCTTATTATGGTTAACATTTATGTCAAGTAGTTTGATTTTCCTTCCACCTGTTCAAGAGATACAGACCTGACACAAACACACCTATATAAAGATTTATATAAATCATTAAATCCCCGGGTGGGGGCCAATTTTAATTTAAAGTCCAAACTTGTGTTCTGCACACCGTCTCAATATAAATATTTCTGCCAAAATATTTCCTTCTATCGATTCAAAAGATACAGAGCGGGCAAACATTATGATATTGAAACAAAATGACTAAATGTGACCTTGACCTTGGCTTCTAGCCCATAAGCCCTTTGATCACGGAATGAACCTATTGTTATGTTTTGTTCTCTTTACCGTTATAAAGTACCTAAACCCAAAATGTTTGCTCGGACAGACGGACGGACGAACAACCTGGTGCATAACAATAATCACCGAAAAACAATCTGGCGTATAAAAATGCTGCAAAGTACATAGGATGTAATACGTTAAACAAGTTTTACTATTATGTATAAGTATAGTGTTGAACCGTTTACAAAACATTAAGTTGTGGATATTTTCGGTTAATTTTGACGAATACGTTACCTAAAATGAAATTATGTAGCCAAATTTTTAATAACGAGTGTAACCGCCACATGCCCGAATAATAACTTCAACCCTGTACCGTTCCCTCCAGCCAGTGAGTAGCTTATTTAATGACGGATACCATGCGCCTTATCTGATCAATATCGTTGGAGTAAAGTTTATTTAATAAAAAACATGCCTGATTCGGGTAAAAAACCTGCGTGTACCGTAACCAAAAAGTCACGTGGTATGGCCACATTGAAAATAGCTTCTCCAGGAGATCTCTGCTGATGTTGGTGTGAAGAAAGTAAGGATACATTAGGTTGTTCGTAACAGTTTCATTGATGTTGTGATATTGACAACATTAGTAGGAAGCATAGCAGACATGTAACTGTGTTTTCAAGGAAAAGCGCATCTTCATCATCTTAATCGTTCAAGAATTACAAGGGAAACCTGTTTCCGCGATCTACATCGAAAAAGAACCCCACCTACAGATATTCAAAGAGGAAAAAGAAATGGTAAGACTTTTGATTTATTATGTTTGAACGTGTAAAGTGTGATGATCTGTTTGTTATCAATGGATCATAACAAATATGCCTATCCGGAAAATCATTATTCAACACCATAAGCATAAATACAAACCTGAAAAATGTCAGCCAATTACCGGTATTTTTCCTTTTAATTACAAGGCGGACACTCAACCACGTTGTTATTTAAAGGGTTAACCAAACAGTCCACACTTAATTTGAAAGAAAAGTCTGAATCTTAATCACTGTCAATAAGTGAGCACCGTATGCTCGTTTTGAATGTAATTTTACTTAATATTAAGTTCCCTGAAGAGGTCGTGCTAAATGCAATATCCCATCCAACAATATACATGTACATACTACTGAGAAATAATAATAAAGTCAAGTCAGTCATTGACAAACAAGGCACAGGTCAGTGAGGCCTGCTATTAACCATTTTTATGCAAAACATTTTCCAATCTGTACTGTTTATCGTCCAATCTGGACAAAACCATTTCTCTTTTTAAAGGGAATTTTAAAATTTATAGTAAATGAAAAGCGAACAGTGCAGACAATGACGAATCGGACGGCACAAATGTGTCTGCTGATTTTGGTTTGGTTAGTTGTTAAAATTCTATAAAATGTGTAACTTTGTAGCTTAGTAAAAATAACATTCATGTGTGCATTGAAAATAAATAGCAAATTAAGAATCCGTCATTTCATACATTATTTTATATCTCTTAAATTCATTTACAATTGGCGTTTTTTTTCCAATAACAAAAATATCTAGAAATTATAAAGTCTTCATTTTATTGATATTCATATTGTACTTTTGCAATTTTTTTTAGCCGTAAAGGATATTGCATGGTTTGTCTTCGAACATAATATAAGTAATAAAAACATATATCCCAGACTGAACATAATATACTTATTTATGTGGTCTTTCCCTATCTTTTAAACCTCTGACGAAACGCATTGTACCTGTCCGTTCTGCGGATAATATTCCAAGAGTTTATTTTCTAAGGATATTGTTGGAAATCGTTGTTCGGAGTAATTTGATTAATACACATATAAGAATATTTCTCTTACTTTTTAATGGGTCAATATAGCTGTCATTTATGTTGATTACAAAAGCCTTTTAAATAAATAGCAGTCAGTCAATATCTTTTTAATATGAAATGGAAGGGTTAAAAAGTAACGCAAACTAATTTGTTTTCGTTACATGTTTTCATAATTTTGTTCAAGAACAGTAGTAAAAGAATACTTTCAATATTTATTCTCTTACGTATAAAAAATAATATAATATTGGCTATATAAAACTGATGGCATTTATCTGCTAAATTTTTCATCGTATTCTTAAGATCATAAATATGTTTATCAAAAAATCATACACGTTTGATTCTTTAAGTTAAATTGAAAACTGTTTTATTCATTGTACAATTGTACATTTATGAATAAATTTTTATCAGTATAAGTTTTCTTTTACTGAAGTGTAATATGTTTCTTACTTCACTAGTGTCGTAACTACTGTCGTCAATATGCAAATTAAAGATAAATAAAAAGAGAGCTGGTGAAATATTTATTTCCATATCACTCGATGAAATAAATCACGTAATGATATCAAAAAAATCTTGGTATCCCTTTACATTATATTCTTAAATATCCTTAATATAAATTCTGAAATATTGAGAAATATTGATGACATAAAAATTAGTTTATTTTCCTTGTTTTATTGATAGGACTGCAGTGAAACATATTTCCGTTTTTCACTGGTGTCTTTTCGGACTACATTCTTCTAAACTAAATTAAATGATAAACAAAAAAGTGAAGTTTATTTTCTATAAATACAGGATTGATTTTCATATTGTGGCATGAAAATGCTGATATTTCTCTCGTCGCGAAATATCTATTTTCATACTACAAGAACTTAAACATGGCCTATTTATTCCCCTTTTATCTCCTTTTTTGATTCATCTCCTTTTTTGAGCGAATATTAATAAAAGGTATATTTATTCATTATTTATTTTTAGTACGATACATGTATAATCTATTGGTTAATTGCTTAAAATAAAACAACAAAAAATAAATCAGCAAAACACGATGGCATGAAGTTTGTCGGGCAATAAATAGCATTATCCTTCACATCAAATAGTCTAGGTATAATCTGATATCTTGTTGATTTCTTCTATAAGTCTGTTTCTTCACATAAATGATCCTTTATCTGAAAAAAAAGTATTGAAACAATATTAAATTGTTTTATAATAACTTGGTATAACCTTCATCATCATTATCGTTTGTTTTAGTGCTCACAAGAAAAGAAGCGTGAAATTTTATCAATAAGAAAATAACTCTCATTAGATGATTTCATAGCTTATATCTTTCATTCATATAATATATGAGTATTGTATAATACATATTTTCTTCACATTTTCCCTGTCTTAAAGTAGTTTTTATTTATCTTTTTGCACAATGATGAATCGATTATAAGAACAAATTTCACAACACGCTGTTATAGCATAATATAAAGCAAAGCAGTAAGGAAATAGCCCCGCCTATTTTTAATCTTTCTGTAAGATCCATTACAGCTGAGATAAAAGTGCACTCATGCCACAGGCGGTCAACTGCGAAATCATTCATTATTACTCGGCAAGCTGACGTTCATGACCTCGATTGAATTGTTTACATGTATCTGCAATTTGTATCATTTCAACCTGGCATATAAAAATACGAGTTGCGGTGTATTGATTTATCATTTCCTTCAAATGTTTAATTATAGATACAAACAAAAACGCATTTAGATAAATTTTATTCTAAATATTTTAATAAAATCGTTATAATTATTTCATTCGTTATAATTATTTCATTCGTATGTTTTTATTTTGTATTTAGGGGTATAATATCGAGTTTTTACAATCTGCACATATAAAGAAAATGTTTCTAAATCATGTTCAATTTTTAAACAAATAATACCGATTTTTTGCTCATTTTTTTTAAATTTCTTCCTCCAAAAGAAAGTAACAATTCTTTTTCTTTATTGGTCTCAATATAATCGATAATCGACAGAGAAGTGATATACAAATGTACATGTATATGGAACAGTATATTATTTATTAACCGCGACGCTTTAAGATGTTCACATTATATTCTTAATCTTATTACAAATACTAATTCAAATATCAACACCAC
This sequence comes from Ruditapes philippinarum, assembly GCF_026571515.1. Classification (NCBI taxonomy): domain Eukaryota; kingdom Metazoa; phylum Mollusca; class Bivalvia; order Venerida; family Veneridae; genus Ruditapes; species Ruditapes philippinarum. The sequence goes on along the minus strand of NW_026852419.1, from coordinate 14,356 downwards.
ACTCCAAAGTAAAGATAAATATTATTTCACCTTAACAGAAAAATTGAAATAAATACCTTGGATTTGCATCTGATGATCACATAATCTTTCGCTCAATTAAAGTGCAATCTTTTTGATTATAAAATAATAACACCCTACCACATTCTAACAAATTTATATATTGTACTTCTGTACACCAATTGTTCAATGGCGGGGAGATAGCGTTAAAGCCCGTTAAATTCGTTCCAGATAGTAAATAACCCGTCAGGAATGTTTCATTTGCTCATTATACAAGTTACACCTAAGTGATTATACGAGACTTTCACCGCGCTGAACTGTCATAAACGTAGCGATTCCATCTGTCCACTAGTTCAATGATAGTGTAAGGAACGGAATAATGGGTATTTAACAAGAACTTATTGCAAATATTAGTATTAACGTGTATACAGTAAACTCCGCTTATAACTAACTCGTTGGGACATTTAAAATCTGTTCCTTATATCCGGAGTTCCTTGTAAGCATATAGCGAATTAGTTCCTTGTATCAGAAGATTTTATAGCGAATAGTTTTACATATAACGAACTAATTGTTTACCATCATCCTCCATGCATTTTGAAGAGATTTGATTAATAGAAATAACTTCTTTTTAATATAATTTGATATATAATTATATCTATAAAATAATTATATGATAATTATATGATATGTATCATGTATGCAATATTGTTATTTATTAACAATACAGTATCATGCACACAAATAATCACTTTGCTTTGAAGAAGTCCGTCATTTTAGTTTGGGAATGTTTACAACTCTTCAGATTAAATTCAATATCCGATTCAAGAAAAGAAATAATACAATAAAATGAATAATCATTTTATCTTGATGACAAGAACTCATTCTAAAAATACCTGTTACGTATTGTTATACAAATTCATTTCATAACTGTGTTGCAGTACATACAACAATAAACTGTACATTCGGCCAAGTTTTAATCTGTGCCGATGAAAACGAAAGTAGAAAATGCGTGATCTGTTTACGGATAGCCGATATTTTAGAGTTCGTTATAAAAGTGTTATTTTCTGTACTTTTTATGGCGTTGGGACTTAAAAATTAGTTCCTTATAAGCGATAATTCCTTATAACCGTGTTCGCTGTAACCGTATTTTTTATATTAAATAAAGAAGGGCAAAATTCGGGCCAAAAAAATTGTTCCTTATATCCGGAAGTTCGCTATAACCGTGTTCTCTATATGTGAAGTTTACTGGATGTCTAGATTAAATTTTACGGAACTCTAATTTCTGTTTTAAAAATGTTTTTAATTAGTAAACATACAAAACAAGTCGCTATGAGATAAAAAGCATTTTTTTCTAGATTTCTAAAAAATGATAGTTTATTAACAATCATTTAAGTAAGACCAGTGTTTGTTAAGATTAACTGAAACTTGAACAATATTTTGATAATAATGGAAACTTAATCTATATTCAGGTTGTTTATAGTGCAATTCTATATTCATAAGTAAATCATGCTTGACTGTAAGGTCATTCATTAGCGGGTGATAAGAACTGCCAAGATTGTAATCAACCGGAAACATTTGAGCACGCGTTTTTATGGCAACATGCAGTTCCCAACAATGATTTTGAGGCATTAATCTTCAAATTAAACGTTACGGCTGCAAACTGACCCTCCGCGAAAAATAGCTTAAGAAAATAAATGTATGTACCGCCGTTTTTACAATCATAGCTTTAATAAAATATACAATATACTAGTAACCTTAACCATGAAACAGAGCAACCCGTTTAACTGTCCGCATGTATATCTATTTGACGAATAAGATCCAAAAATACAGTAAATAGTAGAGTGAAACAAACAACGTGTTGCGCATTACAAAAATGTGAGTGGTACAAACTAATTACGTTCTATCGTATTAAAAAGGAACACATTTTTTATTGCTAAGAGGCTGTTCAATATGCTTAGACTTAACAAACAAGCAGAATTCATTTATTGTCGCTAACCCTTATAAGAACAGTTAACTACTTAACCAAGAAATACGCTTAAATAAATACTGTTCAAATGTTTCAAAGCTTATTTCTAGATACCCCGGAAGCGCATTTATAACAGGTATGTAATACGATGACATGTAATGTTCATCGGACTGCAGTTTGGCCCAAACCGAATAGAAAACTTAAATGTGGTTGAGTACATAACTATTAGCATACTACAATACTAGAATAAACTATTTCTATTTAACTTCGTCATAAAAAAAGAAATTTATCAATCATCTTTACCCAAGTTAGATACATTAACGATTGCCGCATGTAATTTGACATAAACGTATCGTCAGCCACGCTGCAGAATATCAAGGGTACCCCAAAGTTTTATTGCGAGGCTTATGTTTTTTATGAATATGAATCCTGCCAGCAAGAAATCACATATATAGGTTTGTATGTATAAAGATGACATCAGACTTCCCGAGATAAATCTAAAATACTAATAAATACATATTTGTATTTTGATATTTTGATATATACTCATTATTTGTATAATATGTTTGTAAACATGCATTAAATGCAATAAAATAATTATGCTTAAACTAAATGCATATTTGTAACTATGCAACATACGCAAAATGTCTTAAAAAATACATAAAAAGCATCTCTATCCCTGTTGAATGTACAGTGCCTGTCATGCAGTGGAATATCATGGATACCCCGGAGTATTATAGCGAGGCTCATGGTCTCTACAAAATGAACCATTGTAAGCAAAAAATCACATACATGTACAAATGTATAAGGATGGCACCAGACTACCCGACATTAAACTTATACAGAGTCAATTCCACGACAAATCCCTCGGACACTGTGGAAATTATCATATATATCAATCTCTATCATTATCGTGTGTTACATGAAAGCATTAAATGTTCCAATATCACAAAAATAATTTGGATATTGAATATTCTGACAGTTGAAAAAGACTTTTTGTCACTTGTAAAGTTTGTCTTTTTCAATTAATTTACCTAAACTATTTAATGAAGTTATGAGATATAAAGTGTAAAGCTTGGATCAGCTTTGAACCATTTATGTAAAAAATACATGTTGATATAGTATTAATTTTAAAGGGTGATTGCATTGACTTGCTTTTTTTTCTTAAATAGCAAAACAGAATAAGAAAATTTATACTAAACATAGTCAAAAATTACCGATTCTGTGTTCTTAAAGAATAAGAACGTCATTAAATCTTAAATTGGAGTAGGTACATGTTCATAATATAAACATCAAAACAACGCATTCTACCAACTTCGACTTTGACACGAAATGAACAGCATACTAAATTACCATCGTTCAAATGACTTTTAGCGTACATAAATATAAAATAGATCAACAATACTATATGTAAACTGAAAAATGCTTTCAATACGGAAAATTTTTATAAAACCAAATATATATATGCGAGTACGATAATTAGAAAAAAAGACAAATAAAAAAACTAAAAGAAAAATACGCCTTGATGGTGTATCACTATTTAACTCGTTTAGTATCCTTAATTTACTCATTGGCCAATTAACTGAAAAACAAAACATTTTTTAAGGACGAAAACGGATCTCCAGTAGAAAGACCTTTACTATTAGAACGAACAACCACATTACTAGAATACTTTGGAAGATAAAATATCAAAAGCCATTTAAAGAATACGTGATCCAATATGCATATATCATGCTAAATTTACCGCTTTCTGAAATATACAAAACTTATTGAAACAAAGTAACGTTAATCAGAATGTCTGATGGCTATGTATTTCTATTGAGGAGGTCCAGAGAGAAAAGGTGTGCTGGAGATCAATTTTTATTTACTTTCCAAATCTGTATTCAAATATCATTCATAAACAGAAAATGTGACAGAGAAATTCAGTTATTTTATATATTTCTTCATAATCATTATCATGTGTTGACATATAAGCGAGCACGTTATCAATGTAAGATCAATATGCACGTGCCAATTTGCGTACTGGTCACTTCTGACACACATATTGCAAAAGTCTGTGTATTATATGTGCCAATTATATTTCCCTTCAAACATATGTGGGGGTCGAATTATATCAATGGGATTATTATGCGGCCCTTTAGATTAGAGCTTAATTAATATAACGTTTATATTTATTGACTGATTCACATTATATGAACATCACTTATAAGCTATTTTTTGTAAATAAAAAGCATGCGCTAAATAATTGAATTTTAATAAATTTAATCTAATTTCAGAATGCTTACTGATTTTTTTCTGTAAGTATACATACATAGTTCTCATTTCCGAGTCACCAATTTTTTGTGTAATAAATGTACACATGTATATTACTTTTAACATACCTTCATATATGTCTGCAACATTTTGGTTGTTAATGCATATTCCATAACCATCACATATTGACTTCTGGTAGGTTACTGGATACAAACAATGTATGTTATAAAGTATATTTACAAATAATTGCTAAGTTTCACAATTCAATTGGGCAACGTACAGACCCAGTTACAAAAGAAAGGAGAAAAAAAACATTGATAAGTTTAGTGAGCGTATCGTCAACAGAAATTTGATCCTTCAAAGTTGGGGCCGTTAGATACAGAGGGGCAATAAATAATGACAAAACTCTCAACTCAGTGGACGTGTTAATGGGAGACATACCGTTAATAGTGATTTACTAGCTGATAAGCCCTTACTGAGATTCAGCAGGCTGGAATGGTTTATGCGTAGGACTGTGTAGTAGGAGAGAGATTCAGCGGGAAGAGTTAATATGTGTTTTGTAAAATTTATAGGGTCAGCGTGTACAAGAATAATGTAATAGAACACTGAATTACTGATTCGAACTAATAAGCTAAACATAACAAACAATGAAACATGGCTATCAGAAGTACATGATGGTAATTGATAAGTGCTTGGGAAATAGTTAATTAATCAGGTACATATACTCACCATTTTTATGTTTACATTCATCGTACTATTTTCATGTTTGTATATGTTTTAAGCATCACATAATTTTCACCGTCATTGCATAAGAGTTATTTGGCGGTTATTAACTTTTCTGTAAACTGAGGCGCCTCTCTTTTATTGTCTTGTACTTGTGTGCCATGCATTTTAATTAATAAACATAACATCTAAAGTGTGAATGTAATTTAAATTGTTGTAACTTTAACGTTTTTACAATTTTATATTTATAGTAACTTACACACAAATTCTTATAATTTGAAACAAGCATAATAAATTTACGCACGTTATAAGACTTTATAAAATATTAATAAGTTTTTTTGTCAATATTTGTTTTTCTTGCATAGAATGATCATTTAATGTTGTTTTGACTCGTTCAAATTTGTTTATGAATAAACCGTAACATACCAAAGTTTCAAACTTAGATGAAAAACAATATTTAAGTTATATATTGTTCATTAAATTACAAACATACACTTACATATACTTGAAAACCCCGTTATGCTTAAAGTGTAAGTCAATGTATTCATACGACTCATATAACATACAAATTAGAGAGTTTCAGATTGAGTATGCGATACAAGCATATTTTGTCTGTCCTAAAGCGAGTAATAACTTTCCTATAAAATACACACAATCATGTGTTTTCATTTTGTATCAGGCAATTGATCGTTTAAAAACTTTTGAATAAATCTATGACTTTGATATTTTCAGGAACAAATTTGATGTGGAAAAAAATGCAAATGAAATTGTTTATTTTAGTTTACAGATTAGAGAAGAAAGGAAAAAAGTGATTTGATATTCAACAAATCAATAAAACGTATACTGGATATTAATATAAAACGGCGTTATATATCATATGAATTAGTTACCATAAAATATGGATAAAAAAGGGTTGTTTAGACAAGTGATGCATCGGAACAAATGCAAACATTTTGAATGCGCGATGAAAACATCAGACATAAACATTTAATATGGAAGTTGCTGAAGTGATATTGGTATTTTCAATTTATCATGTTTCAACTATCGTTTTATTTGTGTTTTTCTTTACATAAAGTAAATTATTTGATTCCGCAAAAATATATTCAGAAAAAATGTATAAATATTATGTCTTGCATTGTCAGTGCTTTGTGTTTTGTGTAATATAATATTACACATATCTGGTTTTTTATTATATTTGAAATTTACAATTTAAGGCACATCGCTGTAAGTTTTATTTCTCAAAACCTTTTTTTAAGTTTTAAGTTTGGTATCCTGTTATACAGTTTCTTTAAAGTGGTATTATCTCATTTTCTATATAGAATAATTTGCGATTGATATAAATTTTTGTAAATAAGTATTTCGTGTAGAAATCAAAAAATACTAACATAATTTACATTTTGCTTACCTTTACGACATATTACTGAACATTCAAACGATACTTTCCTCATCTCTTAAACATCTTACATTCACTTAATCTTTGATTAAACCAATAGTGAATACATGTTTGACATTTCTAAACATTTTAATTATTATGGATTTCTGCGCCAGATTGTGCCTTTAACCTTTTTAACATTTTGATACCAGCTTTTATCATCCAAAAGCTTTGTTTGATACACATATATTTCTTATTATGTTAATTATATGCAAATTAATTTTTATTTTTATGTCTGATTTTCAATAATCAGTTAGAGATGAGATCGAATTCCACAACAATAATGTCAGTTATTTGTAGTATATTCCATGAATGTTCAGTCTTAATTTTCGTTTGTTGCTGTAACAATGCATGGAATATGATAAAAAGATATAAGCCCGTTATATGCAAAAATGTTATTGCAAGTTAAAAGGTTTTCTTTGTTTTTTTCAGAAGCAACAACAACAACAATAAAATAGAAAAAAAACGACAGGGGAAAAACGATCCAAAAGAAACATATCATTGAAAATACTTCTGAATATAAATAGTATTATATTTGTTATAACAAAGCAACCACTTTACCATTGCAAAACATTTTTTGAGATACTTTTGTTTTTTTGATAAAAAAATATTTTCATTTTCAGTTATGTATTCATATTGTCTCTTTTGCTTTTATTTATTTAAGTTTTACTGAGCTAATAATAGTTATCATAAGGTAGTCAAGGTAAATTATAATATACTATTTTTAAAAACGCATTATTTGTTTTAATGAAATTCCTAAATATGTTGTAGAATTTCTCACAAATTGTGTAACTAATCAACACAATGTTCAACTTGTGTTATGCTTCAGTGTATTTATTGACTACTAGCGAAATGATAAATGTGGAATCGACTGTCTGTAAAATGGACATTATTTTACAACTAGAGTTTGAACGATAGCTGATAAGATTTACTTCTTCTTTGAGTAAAGATATTTTAGAACATTGAATTGGCACTTATGGAACATACATGCAAAGCAGACAGCTATGTGTTAGTTGTCCGCATAAACTTGAATATTATTTCAAAAGAATTAACAGATGAAGATGTGCCAATATATACCTATAAAAATATAACTTTGGTTGAATGAGTTTTGTATTCCCTCTGAACATAAAATTTAGCTATTTACTCAACATACAAACAATAGATTTCCATGACAGCAATTAATCACATCATTGCATATATAAATGATAATGATATACCGCATTTGTATTACATTTTACCATTTTATGTTTTTATCACTTTTCAATCAACTTATGTTAAATCAATGAATTATATATATTTTTATTTATTCATTCATAAATTTATTTAATTATTTATTTATAATATTTGCTTATTTGTTCATCCCTTTATTCATTTATTTGTTTATTTATCAGATATAAAAAAAAGAAAAGTAAATTCTTCCTATCATTCAATGCTATAAGTTTAGAAAGCAAAGATGCTTATCTTCACCTTTTTGCCAGTTCAAAAAACTTTTCTATGCCCATACTGAAGTAATGGGTAATTTCACATCCCGGTATATGTAACAGTTATATTATATTGGTAAAGCACAACTTTTTATCTGATCTTTTCATGAAGACTTCAAGGCTTATAAGTTAAATGAGAAAATAGTAAATGTCAGTTACTTTTAGTATGATTTTATACTTCAAATAACTGACATAAACTTATTTTTCTCATTTCAATATCACCCAGGCAAATAAAAAAAGAATGACAAAAATCAGTTGAAGTCGCTTATATATGAAGTTTATTATTATTATTATTATTATTATTATTATTGGTATTCATTTTTTTCTATAAATATTATATTTTTGCACTAGTTTTTTTTAAGTTGATAACTAATGTAAATAAATAAAATGATTACATTGTAGGTAATGATAGATCTATATATTTTTATATGTAGATAGTTGGTAGAATGGATTAGTTGGCAATAATACGCTACTACTAGCTTATTAATGATTATATTAATATCAGTTGTAGAAAAACTTTTAACATTTTTATTTTTATTTTTGTTGTTTATTTACTACATATTTTCATATTAACAACATGCTGTACGATGGAAAATGTTTAATAAAGAAACTAATTGTCACAAAAAAAAAAAAACAAAAAAAAAAAAAAAAAAAAAAAAAAAAAAAAAAACAAATGTTTGCGTTTTTTTATGACGCTCCATTTTGTCATTCATCATATCATCTTCATATAAACGGGGGTAAAACCATATATCACGAACACATTTTCATCGACACAAATAATAATTATAAGCAGCGATTATACTAACGCATGAGGAATAAGGAGGGAAAATATCATGTTTATTCATTTCGTTAAACAGTATTACACCATTTGTGGTTCCGACGAATGATCTGCAAAAATGACAGTAATACTAAAATATGATAAACAAGATCAACAAGGAAAGGCGGCGTTCAATGAACTCAACCCCATGCGACCCAGCAACAAAACCCATTTTAAAGTATGAACAATATACTTCTATGCATATTGATCAAATAATTCCGAACAGCGATTTACAAAATTATCCTTAGAAAATAAACCCCTATATAAAGAGAATGGCATATCATCCGCAGACCGGACTGATACAATGCGTTTGAGGTTTAAAAGATAGGGGAATTATTCTCCTATCTCTCCAGTCTCACTATGTATCTCTCTCTGCATGTAAATTTGTTGATGAAAAAGTGCCTTAAGGTCGACCCCCGGAAAAAGGACATCTGGAATTTCCTTTTTTATTCTGGATTGCATTATATATGTCTATCAATCTGTTTTAAGAGTAAAACTTCCTTATTATAAGTGCCCTGTGGATTTATTTAATACTGAATACACAAACCCGTTTTATGTAAGACCTTAAGGATCATTTGGCATATATCTATTTGACTTTGATTACAGAATGCCTTTACATTAAGTATTCATATTTCTATATACTTGAAAAAACATTGCTTCATGGACATATATTTAAGAAAATATTTTGACAGTCAATGTTCTTGACAAGAAATGAAAATAAAACATTTTTAAATTCAAAACTCCACAGGTCATTTTAAAAGTACAGCTTTTGTTATATTTCTATTTCTTTAGGGAGCAATTCGGCTTTTTTATATATTTTGAATTGTGTACATGTACAAATATTTGTGTAATTGAGGGTTTATGTCACATGTGTGTATGGAAGTAAATACACTTAACAATTTTTATGCATGTTTAAATATATTATAATCCGAATCAATATTGACCCTATCATGCTGGAATTTTCAATTAATACGTAAATATATAAATATATGTTATATGCAAATATTAGGTGCTTTAGCTTTAGTTTGCTTTTCTGATGCTAGTCAGATTTTGTGAAGATAATATTGCTGGTTGAATGTTTGTGGTTTATACTGTATCTTAGAGTTGTAGAATACTCATATTTGTGTTCTTCATTTTGTGGTGATTTCACTGTTTTGTTTAATCGTAAGTTGTTTAGAACTTTTGCTCGCCAGGTGTCTTGTATTTTTTCGTATAAAAGACGTAAACTTGAAATATATTTCGTATAAGTGGTTGATAAATGACGTGTGTTTGTTTTGGGAGTAAATAATAATCAGAGTTCTTTGTTTTGAGTATTAGTAATAATCAGAGTTTGTTTAAATGTATATATGGGTTTGAGATAGAAAAAGATAAAATATCTACAAATAAGATAGTGTTACCTAAACAATTACATGTTAGTTCTCCAACTAAGAATAAGTCAATCTTAAGTCAGGCGGTTCTGCCCAGCCCCCATATCTTGGAAATTGGTTCTAGTATGTATTGCTAAATCTTTCCTTAGATTAAATAACATCAAGGCAGTCATTCTCCTGACAATATTCCATTTATTTAATTTCATAACAAACACATTTTACATTATGCTCATATCTCAATAGTAAAGTTGAGCTGAATTTACTTTCTTTCAAAAGAGTGACTGTTAAATTGGTGTTTGACCAACAGGTGATATTTTAAAAATGTTTACGATAAAATTATAAATCTGCCTTCAATATAAAACGACTGTCCCACTCTTTTTATAAACTGAACGGTACAAGTATATTCTAATGGATATTTACCAAAAATGCCTTAGGATCCGTACGTTATTTTTTATTTCTGCGAAGTCAATTATTACATCAAAAGGAACAATTGCATAATAAAAACTTATTTATATATTCACATGTTCATTCACTATATACCCTTGGGTGGGCATAATGTCACTTTAACATACATGTACATGCTTAATAAATGTGATAGTGCGTACAAAGTAAATGTCGCAAAGTTATTAGATATTTGATCTGTATTCTAAATTAAAGTACACCTACGTTGACTTTAATAACAACATGGCAGTTTGATTTATCGTTGTACATTTAATTTTGAAGTAGAATTTAATCTAAAGAAATCTTGGCTCGTTACTGGGCAATGGTCTGAGAAGTTCAGGAATAATGTTGTCACTAACAATGTGTTCTTAAATGGTAATCAATCTCATACGATGACCTTCAAACTACAGTTTTATCAATGTCTAAAGAACAGCATAATTATGATTGTCATCAGGATGTCTTACAAGCACACGCCCAGAGCGCCAATAATCTTTCTGTCATTAACGTGATGAAATCTCTAAACTTAAATATGATATATGCTATATGGAAATTTGATTTAAGCTATACGGGGTGAAATAAACCGTCTCATAATAAGTTTTGGTATAATGCCACAAACCGTCGCCAATGAATATGCGAAAATTGTCCGAAAGTTAATAAATATACCTCAATATCATGAAAAATATTGCATCACATCCAATTCAGAGTGGGCGGGCAAACGATATAAGAAAACCTTTCAATGATACATTTAATTTGCGATTTCGGCTTATAACGCAATATCACATTTTTTGGGCATGTTTATAAAATTTGTTATCCTCGTTAAATTTAATACATAAAATATCATATCATGTCTCTCAACTGTATTTATTAAAATTTCAAGATGATCCTACCAAAATTGACTCATATATGAGACTATTTATACATGCACGCATAAAAGATTTGTTAAGCGTAGAGTAGAATAAATGTTATTTAATTACAGACTGCCATGGGAATAAAGCTACCTGTTTTATTGGGCCAATGTGATGGAAGGATTTAACTAAAAATGTACTTTTTTTCCTTTATTAAGATGATTTATTACAAGTATCAATGAAACAAAAGCTCAGAGGACAAACTTAGCTTAAGTCTTTTAATTTAATTTTTAATTTCAAGTTTCTGCATTTAGACAAATTTATGTGGCAGTTAAAATTATTAGAACTTTAAACTTGTTATTGTCTTTATATATATATATATATATATATATATATATATATATATATATATATATATATATATATATATATATATATATATATATATATATATATATATATATATATATATATATATATAAACACGTCATAACATCTGTTTTTATAGGAGCTGTGACAAAAAAACAAAACAAAACATGAAGATGTAGTTCATCCAGTGTTCACAGGGATTAAAGAGTGTGCTAGCACTTAGAGCTACAGCTTGTCCGATGGTTTGAACCGAAATAAAACAGTGTCTTATGGCTATAATATAACCGTTAGAAAAAGTGCTGTGGAACTACAAGGCATAAAACACCAAAGTACCAGCGGGTCTGGAAACCTCTTGTTAGTGGATAGTAGGTATAATCAACAAATATGAAAGAAATTGCACAAGTGTGATAAAATGCATTTACTTTAGCAGAAATCAGGATTGCTTGACCTTATTGATTTATTTTGAAAAAAAGAAATGTTGGATGAAGAATTCTTTGACATACTACAGAATTGGTCAAATCAAAATCTGTATCAACAATTAGAGCCACACAGCACCCTTAAGTCATCATCGCCACAACAATGTTTAAATGTGGTTGGTTTTCAATTCATGTTATGCATGTTATGCATGTACAGTACAGACCCTTACACATACATACATTCAACAAATTTGTTATATTGGTCGTTATGAAGCACTCTCTACTCTCATGCAATGCTATATATATTTTAGTATATTGTGTAATTTTCAGTTTAGAAGGTTTTGCCATAAATGTAAAGTTTTGTGAAAGGTGACAAGTGCAGACACATGATCCTTTGTCAGCCTTATTGTGACAAAATCATTAATTCAACGCATGTATTGCTGCTGCAAGTTGTGATCTTTGTTAAAAGACTGTAAATGTGGAAATTGTAGACATTTAGCATGTTATATGAAAAACATGTAAAGCCCATAACAATTTATATTATTAAACAGTTACATTCTGTTGTTACCCATCAACACCAACATCAAATGACTGTACATACGTTTTAAACTCTGGTATCATTTTCTATGAAATACGATATTCTCATGATAATACCATAGTTTAATTTTTGATAAATTTTAAAAATTAGCTGTTTCAAAAAATTAAAAATGTACTGTCATTATGAGATATTGAACAATGCATTTATGACATAACATGGTGAATGTTGTTGGGCCCCAATTTCTGTCCATTATCATTTTACTATCACTCGGGTTTCAGCAGTGTAAGGGTTAAATGCTTACCTGGTTTCAAAGTTTTAGTAATCTTTATGTAGAAAAAGTTAAAAAGCACTGACACTTTTGTGTCAGAACAAAGACACGTACATTCCATGTTTATTGCCAAAAAGATGTCAAATATACAAAAATAGCCCTTACATTTCTAGTCACGCAGAAAGACTGTGATGATAATTAATGCAAAAACATTCTAGCAAGGAATGCTTGTTCATTTCAGACAACGTTTTAAAATGTTCAAAAGACATACTTACTAGACATGGAATCTGGAAAGAAAACATCAAATTGTCAACTTGCATCGCTGAATAATATTTTTTATCGTAGAGCTGTATATTTAATAAATGTGCATGTATATTGAAATATTTGCACAATAGACGTATGTGTATTTAGAGGATATTTGTTTCTTTTTGTGTAAGATATTTTTTTAAACATCAATTGAGCTTGAAAACAGTGTTCTTACAAGTCCACCAGATGGATAAAATAAATTACGTCTTACACAACAAACAAATAAATTTTATTGTTATCTTATGTTTAATATAAATATCATTTTAAATTAAATTTCTTCAATATTATCTGGAATATCATAATCTGTTTTCCCGACTGGTATTCCTCAATTTCAGACGAATGTCTCATAAAAACATGAAGTCTTGGGCTAAAAAAATAGTTTAAAAAACAATATTAAATGGTGATGATATTATTTGTTTAATTTAAAGATATGAATGATCGCTTGATTTAATAATATAAAAAAGCAAGTTATAGTTGAAGAAAAAGTTACACCATTCGACCCTATTCCGTTATTTTGGGCGGAAGTTTATATTAGATTAGGCTTTGTGTAACAAAAGCTGCTGCCAATTTTAAAAGTTGTGTATTTAACGGGAGGAAAATAGTCGTGTTTGATTCAGAGAGATTTCGTTTTGGATTTGTTAGTCATACATCTATAAGAAACAAAACTTATTTGAGGATTTTGTTACAGGCTATAAATAATTGTTGATAGATGTGTAAACATTCAAAAAGAGACTAGGAATATGGAAAACTTGGAACTGTTGAAAGGCTGTTTTACGATCGCTGGGTAGTTAACGTATACTTCGGGTAGGTGACTGTTTTTGCTTTTCAACTTGCATTGGGCAGTTATTGATCGTAGGATACTTAATGTAGCTCGCTACTCTACGACCGCAAACGTGGTATGCAAACATGTAGATATGTAAGCTTTACTTCCGCAGCATTATTTTGTAAAGAAAGAGAGTAAGTTATGCATCAGAGCGCCTCCTATCGGTGGCGATGAAATTACGTCTTTTATCAATAAAACGGCATGTTCTTATCAATTCTTTATCCGATTTCCTTCGTCAACATCCTCCGTTCAGTAGATGTATGCTTTTACATTGATGTCTTATTGTTCTTTGTTGAATATACTGCGATTTCCAA